>NC_134486.1:353875090-353922590 GCF_040206685.1 Ascaphus truei
TAACCATGCAAATAAAAAAGGTTTGGCTCCTTTAAATTAATTACAAGCCACATTTCTTAGGGCCCTCTGTTTGTCAGTTAAGTGTTTTATTCAACATTATCCCACCCTGTCATTATCAGAAAGTCAAATAAGATAAATGTAGAAAGAGAGAGAGGAGGGCGGGAGGTGGGCTCTGGTTGTTTAACCAGTTACTGAGAGAGCAGTGACATCTGACTGGGGAAACAGCCAGAGGAAATCAAACCTCTCCCAGGTCTAAGCTATGTAGTTGTTGGATTTTGGTCACTTCTGTCCTAGGAGTCAAGAGAGGTGTACTTTCCCCCAAAGTTCAAATCTCTAACGCACATGCCATGGTGAACGCATAAACTAAGCTAGTGCAACCTGACAACCTGTGAAATACATTCCCTTGAACCATGGGAGGGAGAAGAAAGGACAATATATGAGATATTGAGCATGATCAAAATACTGACAAATGGGAATTGAGGGACATGACATGTTACTTTGTGTCAACAATCACAATATAAAAATGCCACTGAAAAACGATTGGTAAATTATACAAGCTGCGGAATGGAATAAAAAGAACATGTTACTGATCCTATTTATTATTTTAGGACATAACAGAGTGTTTTTTTCATTTGGGGATAAACAAAATGGAACTTACAGGAGAGTAAATGGTACTGGAACTAACATCTTGGATAAAGAGCACTTGATGTACACGTACAGCAGGCCTGCCTAACTCGTAAAGTGAGAAGGGCCGAACTGCTCCAAGGAAAAAAAAATTGGGCCGCAAGGGTAAAATCATCATCATCATCATCATCATCTCTCCTCCAGCACCTCTCATCATCATCCTCATATCTCCCCCAGAACCCCTCACTATCAACCTTTACGATACTCCCCATCTATTTCTCATACCCCCATCTCTCCCCCTCACCCACACAATACCCCCCTCCACATCAAACACACAATAACCCCTCCACATCCCCCCAGCCCATTCCATGTCAGCAGCCCCCCCCAAGTCAGCATCCCCCCCCCCAAATCAGCATCCCATGTCAGCAGCCCCCCCCCAAGTAAGCATCCCCCAAGTCAGCATCCCATGTCAGCAGCCCCTCATGTCTCTCTTCCCTCAATATGACACTCTCTCCCCCTCCCCTCAATATGACTCTCTCCCCCTCTCCTAAATGACACTGTCTCCCCCTCCTCTCAATATGACACTCTCTCCCCCTCCCCTCAATATGACACTCTTCCCCTTCCCGCAATATGACACTCCCCCTCCCCTCAATATGACACACTCTCCCCCTCCCCTCAATATGACACTCTCTCCCCCTCCTCTCAATATGACACACTCTCTCCCTCCCCTCAATATGACACACTCTCCCCCTCCCCTCAATATGACACACTCTCCCCCTCCCCTCAATATGACACTCTCTCCCCCTCCCCTCAATATGACACAATCTTCCCCTCCCCCACTCTCTCACTCTCTTAAGCCTGCTCACTTACTTTCACTATAATGCAGTCCCCCATGTGCGGCTGAGTACTGGGACACGAGGAGGAGGGGCTGTGTGTGTTTGAAGGGAAGGCCCCGCCCCCGCTGCAGGCAGAGATCACACAAGGAGCAGCAGCACGGAGCTTGTGAGCTTCTGGCCGCCCGTGCACATCTCTGCCCGCCCCCAGGCTTCCCCGCACGCAGCCTGGGCCCCCCCAGTTTGCGCACCGCTGCATACAGCATGCGGCCGCGCGCGCCTTCTTTCCTTACCAGGGAAGGAGGGTGAAGGGGGTGTGGGGTGACATGCGGCCCACGGGCCATATGTTGTGCAGGCCTGACAAACAGCTTTATTAGTTTTTTATTGTTTATTTTAATGTTTTTAATTAGCACCGTTTTTACATTTTATTTTTACATTTTGTTTCTGATGCCGTCCTGGTCCCTTTTGATTGGAGGGCAGTAGATATATTTATATATTTATGCAGAGTAGGCAGATATTTTCTTCCCCGTTTTGCACATGCCTTTTTTGAACAGCCAGTCATGGAGATTTTTTTTGCCACTTCACTTGGGCAGGGTCTCATGAGTTCAGTTTAGGTCCTTTAGATTTTTGTTGGTTATTGCAGAGGAGCGCCATCTTTTTTATCTGCGCCCCCCCTGTCAGCTCTTCCCCTCTCTTCACGCCCCCACCTCTTACCTTGGCGTCATGATGTCAACGTGACATCACATAACCTCGCAGCGTCATTTGATGCTGCGTTACCATGGCAACACGTCTCCAGGAGCAACGTAAGTGCAGTTTACAGAAGCCTTCGCCGCTTCCCTGGCACTTAATTTAAGCACCTTCGGGAAGTAAACCTCTGTAAACCTCTGTAAACCCCGCGCCCCCCGCAGACAATCTCACGCTCCCCCCCCCCTCTTTGCGCACCATGCAATAAATATTTTCGTACTTTTGATAAACCTTGAGTGCTATTTAGAAGCTACTTTGTTATTTTTTATTTTCACAACCTAACTTTTTACCCTTGACAGGGAATTTCACGTATCTCCAATTCACAATGTAATTACTCTGGTACAGTTAATTTGCAAAGATCTGAAAAAAACGAATGAAATTAAGAACTGTAGACTGTATCCTTAAACAACTGCAATATCAATGTGCCAAGGTAGTTATAGTGATCTTCAGTTCCAAAGTGCAGAAACAATTTTAGACGAGGAGAATTCTGCTTGTGCAACAAGCACAACATAAACAAACATTCCTCAAAATGTAGGTCTTCTTTAGGATAGAGGTATAAAGTAGGGCTCTACTCACAAGTTCAGAATGAAATTCTTCATTTATTGTAACAGCCAAGTATAACGGATTTTCTGGCCTGGCCTGACCCACCCAATCTCACATTGGCCCCTGTGGTCTAACCAGTCCCCATTACATGGTCGTGTCTGGTGGTGCACCTGTTGGCAACAGGACTCCTGAGTCTCCCGCATGATGGTGTATGGGGAATGTCAACCCAGACAGGCAGCTGAGGTAGTGTGCTAGAGTCCTACCTACATAGAGTGCTGCGCCTCCACCTCATCAGGATCTCTGCGTCCGCAAGGAGATGGTTCTGATGAGGAACTCCTTCTTGGTGCCTTCCTCTGCTGAGTAATTCCAGACTCACACATGAGGGTATCTTTTATCAAGGATATCTTTATTGATCTTGGTATGGAACAGCCGCCCCTCGCAGCTCGCAGCTTAGCCACACATCCTTCTTGCTGCTGTCCCTTTGAAAGGTACGTCCTCCCAATGGAGTGGGATCCCCTCTCCCTTCAGGGAGATCACCCCCTGTGCCAGGTCCCTGGACACAGTGTAGGCCTTGCCAGCCTTAAGGCTGCTTGGGTCTGTAACTGGAACTGGGCCACTAGTTGAGGCACTAGTGGACCCCTTGACCTTCAAGTCTGAACATAGACTTGATCCTCTATGAACACACTAACTTTGGACAGTGCTGTGCCTTATATACCTCAGGAACCTGGCACATCTCTGATGTCACTAACGGTGGACTCAGAGCATGTTACCACTCCCCTTGAATACATATGACACCTCACCAGGGTGTGAGGGTAAACCTCCATGATTGATGCTGGCAACCCTGTAACTTACCAGGCTTACTGCAAGCATGAGAGAAAACTGTAGACCATTTTACAGCATGGCTACACAAGAACAGAGGAGAAACAACATTTTAGGTCAATATGGTTGGCATAGAGAGCAAAGTCTCCATCTTTGTTGATGACTAAATTGTGTAAGGTAGTAGAATCAGAGCAGAATGTAATTTCTCCACAACGACTTGGAGAGAATGGAAACTTGGGTAGGTTTAATACAGATACATTTAATACAGGATTTGATAGGAAGCCAGGAGAGGGATTTCAGCAGGAGAGACGCTGAGACAGATTTAGGAAAGAGTAGAGTGATTTTAGCAGCAGCATTAAGGATAGATTGTAGGGGAGACAAGTCAGAGACAGGAAGGCCAAACAGCAGAAGTTTACAATAGTTGAGACGGGAGAGAATGAGGGCCTGCATTAGAGGTTTAGAGGAAGAAGGACAAAGGTAAGGGTGTGTCTTTATTTATATTAATTCTATATTTATTGTAATGGCTACCTTGTTTAATGTATTTTGTAATGCTTTCAATGGCCAAAAGTCCTATTTGCCAAATTTTGGCTAAAAGGGATATTGCCATGTGCAGGATGGTTACTTTTGTTGGGGGTAGGGGTTGTTGCCGTGGGGTGGGTGGTTAGGCCTCCCAGGTGTGTGATGGGAGGGACTAACCCCTTTGTGATCTTGCGGGTAGGAAAGCACTAAGGCAGTCAAGAGGAGTAAGTAATGTATTTTAATGTTTTTTTTTTTTAATTTTTTAAGCTTTTATAGAGCTTACATGAATTGCCAAGATGGGGCTATCTGGGCCCCTATTGAGAGGGCCTAGGTAGCCACAGTGACAATAAATGGGTTTATGGTTTAAGCATTTTTTTTAAAGTATTTTGAATGTAGTGGTGTATTTTGTTTATACATGTGTATTTTTTTTGTCTAACAGGGCTATTTTCTATTAGTCTAGAATGGGGTAGATTAAGTTGGGGGGCTGGGAGTAGTTGCCCAAGTGAGAGTGATTAGACCTGCCAAGGGGGTGGCTGGAGGAGGTATTCACATGGTTACCTTAGCAATTAGTGGCACTTACTAGCTACTAAGGTGGCCAACAGGGTTAGGAATTAACCCCTTTTGTGCCTCTGGTACACCTTGCAAACCATAGGCATCAAACAGGTTAATGTTATTTCGATAATAGGCGTCTGTAATAATAGTTATTACACAAGCCTATGATAGAACTAGTATTACTTTGATCATGATCAAATAATTAATGGATAATTAAAGGTTGCGTTAATTCCCGCATCACGATTTTGAACAGAATTTCACACCCGGTAATTTATTGCATCAATCTTTATTAATCCCATTTTAAAATTGCGGTAATAAAATATGTATTTTTTTGTTTTACCGGATGCGATATTAACTCCACTTTCTGTAGTGGACAGAAAAGGACAGGGCTTGGCAAGGGAGGAATTTGCCAAAGTTATACAAACAATATACCTGGACAAAATGACAGCTTGGCATATGCCATGTTAAATTTTAGATTTTACTGTATGTATCTTATTCTTCAATATTCCTTCCACAATCTTCAATCTTTTTACTGTTTTCTAGCCCCTCCTCAAAGTAATCCAGATCTTCAAAATCTTCAAGGAAGACAAAAATAAAAATATTATACCTCTGTGCTTTTGACAAAAATAAAAAGTGATTTTCCAGACCCCTTTTTGAAAGCAAAGAACTCTTCCCACATATAAATAAATATTGGCAGATTTAAAAAAACAAACAAGCAACAAAATAAAAACCCTGATATAATTCAATACATCTATTAATCTGCACACATATTTTCTTCAATCCTCTTTTTTGTCAAATTATCTGTCCTGTTTAGTTTCTCTCAATCCATTTGTGTGCTGTACATACAATATCGTTCATTGGCCAACTGTGGAATTCTCTGGTATTTGTTGCCTTTTATATGCGTGTTTCATAGACTGTACGACACATGTGATGTTGCATGTGATGGCATGATGTTGCATGTGATGTTGCATGTGATGTTGCATGTTGCATGTTGCATGTGATGGCATGATGTTGCATGTGATGTTGTATGTTGTGGCATGATGTTGCATGTGATGTTGCATGTGATGGCATGATGTTGCATGTAATGTTGCATGTGATGGCATGATGTTGCATGTGATGTTGCATGTGATGGCATGATGTTGCATGTGATGTTGTATGTGGTGGCATGATGTTGCATGTGATGTTGTATGTGATGGCATGATGTTGCATGTAATGTTGCATGTGATGGCATGATGTTGCATGTGATGTTACATGTGATGGTATGATGTTGCATGTGATGGCATGATGTTGCATGTGATGTTGCATGTGATGGCATGATGTTGCATGTAATGGTGCATGTGATGGCATGGTGTTGCATGTGACGGCATGATGTTGCATGTGATGTTGCATGTGAAGTTGCATGTGATGGCATGATGTTGCATGTGATGTTGCAGGTGAAGGCATGATGTTGCATGTGATGTTGCATGTGATGGCATGATGTTGCATGTGATGTTGCAGGTGAAGGCATGATGTTGCATGTGATGTTGCATGTGATGGCATGATGTTGCATGTGATGTTGCATGTGATGGCATGATGGTGCATGTGATGTTGTATGTGATGTTGCATGTGATGTTGGAATCAGGCACAGTGAAAGCTTGTAAGAGATATCTATTTTTATTAAGCAAGTGAACCTGCTACCACTATTGAGCAAGGGGCATAGCTTGAGCTACTTGACACTATGTACTGAACACATTCATGGCACAGAGTTGTGTTGAAAGCTTCCAGTTGCATAGAGATTATATTGAGTGACTTCTCATTAATTTTTTTTTTATTATTATTCTTTCTTGTTTTTGTAATACAGTTCATTTCCCATTATTTTTACTCTTTATTAACTTGGCTATATGGAAATGTGAATATTGAACCCTTAGATACTACAAGCCGCAGGAACATACAGCAGGGCCCCGCTTCTCGGCGCTCAGCTTTTCGGCGATCTGCCGATACGGCGGCACCGAGAAGGGGGCTGCTATGTTGAATCCTAAGTCGCGCATGCGCAGAATGGGCGGGTGCGCCCGGTGTGCATGCGCAGACCACAGTTTGCACGCGCAGACTATAGGTCGCGCCATGCGCAGAACGGCAGAAAATTCCGGTTTGCGTAATGCGCAGAACTGAAAATCGCCGGATCCGCTTTCCGGTGACTTTCACTATACGACGGGCCCCTGGAACGGAACCCGCCGTATATCATTCAGTAATGGTAGACCCAATCTTGCAAATATTAATCGGGTTGCATGACCAACAATTCTGCATATCTGACTCGTGCTTTTAAAACTTCATATGCACTGGTCCTTTCTCAGTATTTTCATGACAGTAGTATATGATTGACTTGAGCATACTGCTGCTAGTACTGTCACCTTCAGTGTCTAAGCTTTTATCACATAAACTGCTTTATAAATCCAGTACATTCCAGCTATACAACCGAGGTCAGTCAAGGGCACTAGTGGAAAATACATTTCCAATATACTTCATTCTGTCTAAACCATCCTGTCAATGGTGGATTTCTTTTGTTTTCTATATGAACATCAAAATCTGTACTGTAGACTAAAATGTGTTGAGTGACTGTGAATCAAAGATATGATATACTGAGGCTTTATAGAAAAAGGGACAGAGAAGCCCAATGCTACCTGTACATCCAATATGACAAAAATACACAGTAAAATACTTATATATTCTCATGAAAAGTGGTAATTTAGTTTAACCCTTTGCTTAAAGCATTGTAAGCCACAACAAGGCAGACCCAGTTCGCAGGTCCTAACACTACCAGATAAAATACTAATATACCTCTATTAGGATTAAAGTTCTCATTTACCTCTATTAGGAGGGAGAAAGACCAATATTGGATCTATATCCAGTAGAATGAAAAAGACCTGCTTACATGGGAAGTGGGGAAGGGTGAGCTTAACCCCTGGGAAGGAGGAGCCACTAACCTTCAACAGCTGAGACAGCTGAAAATAAGTTAACAAGCAACACACAGAACCACAGCAAGCTCATTTTAGGAATCCCTGAGCTCCCACAAAATATATATGTATATAAGTGTTAATGATCACGATCACAGGCCCGCTTTGACCGTCACAGTTGGATGACGCGTTGCGCATGCGTCATTGCTCGGAATCCCTGTGGTACACTGTGCATATAGCACTGATAGGCAAGTCTCTCCAGGGATTCCGAGCAACGACGCATGCGTAATGCGTCATCCGACTGCGACGGCCACGGCGGGCCTTTGATTGTGACAGCGGGACACGCGGCAGCAATGCATGAGGTCTGGAAGTGCCTTGTGAGGTTTCTCCATTGTATCTACCACGGAGACTCCATTGCAGCTATATGCTGGCTTATTATCATTTTCTCGTGAGTAGGAGTTTCCTTTTAACCCTCTGGAAGTGATCTCCTATCGGTATTTTCTTGTATTTTAAGGGAATTGAGTGTTATCGCATTATTCATTTTTTTCATTAAATGTTACCAGTTTAATTGTAGCTATTCTGTTTCTATGGGGGCTATGCACTAAGCTCCGTTAAGTCACTTTTAGACCGCAAAGTGCTCTTAGACCGTGCTTTTGCGCTCAACCCGATGCACTAAGCAACACAAACAGGCACTTTGCGCTCTAAAAATGACTTTTTTCACGAATTTTTTCTAAGTCCAACTTTGCTCGTTCGCAACTGTTTGTGTTAAATTCTGCCCTTAAGCGGGATGCATTAAGCAACGCAACGTTAGCGTACACGAAAGTTGCGTTGATCAGAACACGTCAGGTCAGAGTAGACGCAAAGAAATTCTTGCTTTTCATTTTTGCATGCGCAAAACCCATACAGCAGGCCGGCGGGTGTCCCCGGATGACCCCACGGGGTCCCCGAGGGAGCCCGGGGGTCGCACGGGTGTCCCCGGCTGACCCCGCGGGTGTCCGGAGGTGTCCGGCTCACCAAGCGGGGGTTCCGCGGGAGTGCGGGGGTCCCTGCGGGAGTCCTGGGGTCCCCGCGGGCCTGCGGTACCAATGTTGCACCTCCAAAAATAATAAACAAGAATTATAACTAAATACACCCCCCTAACACATACTATACAGTAATGGGCAAAATTACTATTATCCACATATGGATAATAATGCATTTGGCCATTTTAAATACATATAACATTCAATAAATACAGTCAAAACATATTACACTTACCTTTTACAGGCACCCACGATGAAGGCCGTCTTCATCCTCATCTTAAACCCGCCCATGCCCCTCCGGTGCTGCAAAACATGCACAACAATCACAATAGCCAATGTAATGTCCCCTAACCCCTTAATCACCATAGCAGTTATTAACCGCTACAGTCATTAAGGAGTTAACCCACCCTCACCCACCACTCGGGAGGCCTACATACCCTCCCCCACTAACCCCCCACCCCGTGAGGCCTAACCACCCTTACCCACTACCCACAAGGGAGGCCTACCCACATACCCTTGGGGCCAATACACCCTCCCCCCCCCAACATATACAGTACAATAATGTGCAAAATAACTATTATCCAGATATGGATAATATATTATTTGCCCATTATGAAACACATAAAACATGCGTAAATCAAAACATGAATTTTTAATCTTAAAATCACCACATTGCATGTTAAAATAAATCCAGCATCGATTGTAAATATAAGGCAACAAATCAGCAGCTCCACAAATGTATATGAAATGTCACACAATTGCATTGAGTGTGTACATGATGCAATTAATCTGTGCATCATGAAACACTATAAAAACACATAAACCGGCGCCTAAAAGAAATAAAAATAATAGTCTGACCGAATATAGTCCAATAAAGCTGGGATGAGTTCCAAGGAAGTATCTTCAATGTAGTTTCAAACAAACAAACATAAAAGACAACAACATAAAAGAAAAAAAGAGAAAAAGATCATAGTGCAACTAAAAACAAAAGATCACTCATAAGGTATGCAAGAAATGATAGCAGTTTAATACAATGAATAAAACTAAATATAAAAACAACAAACACTTGATTGTTGGGCAAGAGACACTTATAAAGCAATGGCATCCAGTGGGGCTAAAATTAAAACCCTAATACAGCAAGGCTGATAAACGTGAGCCTGTAGCACAATGTCACTTTTCACTCTGAAGCCTGGGAGAGAGATGGCACAGCTCTACCTCTGGAAGCTCCACACCACTGGGAAGCACCGCTCTTGAGGCTCCACACCGCCAAAAAACACCGCTGTCCACACACCCACGAGTCAGCACATGAGCAGGAAGGAAAACAGGCAACAGCTTGAACTCAGTGCTGCCGGGGGACTCACTGAAGCAAACCACGCGGACCAGAGGTCTCGCGATGTCAGTGACGTCACCACTATAGGCAGGAACACACGCGAGTGCCGGGGAGCTCTCAGAGCCAAGACTAGGGACGGAAAGGTATAAAGGCTACCAGGGGAGAACGCCAAATGTCTCTGCCAGAAGAAGGTCCACACTATGCAAAATATATGTAACAATAAAATACACTATGAACAATGTCCCCTAACCACCAATGCCGTCATGAAAATCAATTAGAAACTAACCAATTTGTATTTAGGTAATGGCTTCTTTATGGTAGGTAGATTAGAATGATGGTGGTTACTTTAAATTAGAATTGTTTTGGTAATGGTTTGGCTTTAGGAATTGAATAGGGAATTGTATAATTGATTTGTATTGTATTTTAATTGTTTGAGGAAATGGATTAATTGATTCATGCTAATTGTATTGATGTTGGTTAGTTTCTAATCGATTTTCATGATGGCATTGGTGGTAAGGGGACATTGTTCATAGTGTATTTTATTGTTACATATATTTTGCATAGTGTTACATGATGCACAGATTAATTGCATCATGTACACACTCAATGCAATTGTGTGACATTTCATATACATTTGTGGAGCTGCTGATTTGTTGGCTTATATTTACAATAGATGCTGGATTTATTTTAACATGCAATGTGGTGATTTTAAGATTAAAAATTCATGTTTTGATTTATGCATGTTTTATGTGTTTCATAATGGGCAAATAATATATTATCCATATCTGGATAATAGTTATTTTGCACATTATTGTGCATTGTGTGTGTTGGGGGGGGGAGGGGGTATTGGCCCCAAGGGTATGTGGGTAGGCCTCCCTTGTGGGTAGTGGGTGAGGGTGGTTAGGCCTCACGGGTTGGGGGGTTAGTGGGGGAGGGTATGTAGGCCTCCCGAGTGGTGGATGAGGGTGGGTTAACCCCTTAATGACTGTAGCGGTTAATAACCGCTATGGTGATTAAGGGGTTAGGGGACATTACATTGGCTATTGTGATTGTTGTGCATGTTTTGCAGCACCGGAGGGGCATGGGCAGGATGAGGATGAAGACGGCTTTCATTATGGGTGCCTGTAAAACGTAAGTGTAAAATGTTTTGACTGTATTTATTGTAATTTATATGTATTTCAAATGGGCAAATGCATTATTATCCATATGTGGATAATAGTAATTTTGCCCATTACAGTACTGTATATGTTAGGGGGCGGGGGGGGATGTGTGTTGTTTATTGGGGGCAATTGTCCCCAATAAACATGCTAATGTGCCTTAACCCCTTCATTGCCTTAGCGGCTATCCACTAAGGTAATGAAGCTGCATTACTGTATTTTTATTAATAGTGTGCAGAAGCAGGGGGTCCCCTGAGCTGAACCGCATTGATTTCTGCCTCAGAGACCCCATGTTTCCTGAGTTACAGGCCCCAGTTTGGGGCATCGGTGCCAGTGCGGATGCCATCTTAATAGAGGCCACGTCGTGTCTTGGACGCTATAAAGATGGCGGCAACATTGGCCTCCGATGCCCTATACCGGGGCTTGTAACTCGGGAAGCAGGGGGTCTCTGAGGCAGAAATCAATGCGGTTTAGCTCAGGGGACCCCCTGCTCCCGCACACTTTTATTAAAAATACATTAAAGCAGCTTCATTACCATAGCGTATAGCCACTACGGTAATGAATTATTGTTTATTGTTATGTGTGTTTTAATACTAGTGTAGATGTGCAGGGGGTCTACTGAGCTGAACCGCATTGGTTTCAGGTCCGAGGACACCCTACTTCAGGAGATATAGTCCCCTTTATGGGGTGCCGGTATCCCCTGCATAATGTAAATAACCCGGTCACGTGACCGGGAGCTTTAAACTGCAGGGGATACCGGCACCCCATAAAGGGGCCTATATCTCCTGAAGTAGGGGGTCCTCGGACCTGAAACCAATGCGGTTCAGCTCCGGACACCCCCTGCTCATGTACACTATTATTAATATGTTTTTATTTAGTGAACGATCGCCT
Source organism: Ascaphus truei (assembly GCF_040206685.1). NCBI lineage: Eukaryota > Metazoa > Chordata > Amphibia > Anura > Ascaphidae > Ascaphus > Ascaphus truei. Next base: position 353,887,055 of record NC_134486.1, read on the forward strand.
GTAACAGCCTTGCATGGAGATACAGAATCTCCATACAAATGTTACATGCGTTTTTTTTTTTTCTATCAGCTAGCATATGGAAAGGTTCAGAATGCTAGCAGGGGGGAAAAAAGCATCACGTACGCTGTGGCTGTTTTGAGATATTTTGAGCAGGTACATTAAAAAATGGCCTCAAGGCCTTAGTGCATCGCGTCCCTGGCTTCACTTTTTAACTAACCTATTTTTTGGTCAAATCAGAACGCAAAGCCATTGATCTTAGTGCATAGCACCCTATGTGTTTTGTGTTGTTAGTGTTTGTTTGTTCCATCAGTCTGCATTCCAGTGTTGCACTATGATTTGTCTTTTTTATTCCCACATGTTATGAGACACCAAGCAAGCTATTTCTGGATAATACTTGGACTGTGAGGGCTGGACTGTCATTGGGTAATCACTCAGGTGATATATGTTCCATCTAGGTGCCGTTATATTCTGTTTGTTGTGGTTCTGTTAGTGATCTGTATTGGTCATTTATTTCAGGCTGCCTAGTCCTTTATTTAAAGTTTTTGTAATTATTTTTTAATAGTTTTTCACTAATTATATTCAAGCATTACCGCTTTTTTTACACACTATTTTTCTTTTTTACTTATGGCTCTTTACAGTACCTGGGTCTTCAGGAAACAGGAAATAGAGATGCACCTTTTACAACAGGTGCATAATGTTACGACCAGGTTGTTAACAAACCAGACCCACTCTTGCCACATGACACCTGTTCTCTGTTCTCTGTACTGGCTGCCTGTAAAATGATGAAGCATCATAGCGAAACGCGTTGGATTGAGCCTTACAGACCACTGTAGTTGGAGTGACGTGTTATATCCCCTTGGCCAATCGGAACTGGCAGCTCGTGTGAGCAATCACGAGCAGGATATAGACACTCACCTGCAGACACCACTGGCTTCTTGCATCTCCTAAGCTGTGCACAAGCCAGGTGATAAGAGAGGCTGTGGATCTTTGCCATTGAGAGCAGAGTTGCTGGCGGACCGGAGCAAGGGGGGACAGAGACTGTCAACGAAAGCTCAGAAACTATCCACAACACTGACCCACCAATGCTGTTCTGTGAGTGCATTACTGTTTTAACCAGTTCCATTATTAAATGTATTGCACCATGATTTCCTGTCTTCTATTTTCACTAAGCTAATATCCTGATCCAATAAGAAAATACCTCTGAGTTCCATTTGAGTGACAAACAAACACAGCAATAATTAATCTGCTGCCATTTGGAAAAACATGAGGATTAGAGGTTATAAGATCAGGTGAACGCTACTCTATATATATATATATCCTTTATGTCATTAACCAAATTAATTCTGAAGGTCACCATTAACCACAATTGTTGGTATTGCTGTAAAAATTAAGTTTGCTTTGCAATCTATTTGTTTAAAATTAGTCAACCTTAACCATATAGAGAGTTGAATTTGGGAAAGCTTTAATTTAGAACAACAAGTATTTTCTGTGAATACATCAGTTCCAGTAATTGAACAATACAATTAATTAATTTGTTCATTAATACACTGCTTATCCTGTATTTTTCTATAACTGAAAATTGCGCGAGTCTACGCGACGGAGGACATCCGTTTTCTTTGCGTATACTGTTTGGAGGGACATGGAAATCCCTGTTTGGACTCTGGCTGCTGGACTTAAGTATATCCTAAACGGGACATCAACGATCTATTGTGTAATTAGTATTATCACTAAATAATTTCATTTATTCACAATTTACACATTTATTAAGATTTATTAAGATGTATTAGTTTAGTGGATAGCGCTGCTATTCTTTGCTCCTATCCTGTAGTGTATCTTTCCTTGTGTTTGGTCTCTTTTATAACCTTAAAAATTTTCTTCTTTTCTACTTTTTGTAACTCTAACGGGCTTTGAGTCCCATTGGAAGAAAAGCACTATATAAATAAAGTTATTATTATTTTTTGTGCCTTATACTAATTACTTAGGTTATGTGGACTTACATTTTTAATTGTGACTTGTAATGATAATGATTTCATACGATAATAAAATATATAAAAATAGTGTTTTCTTTTACATTTATTCCAAGGTAAAATAATCCTAAAAAAATCTGTAAACAAAACTAAATTAAAGAAAATTGATAATAAGATATTAGAGTGCATTTATTAATTTTTGCCATAGATTGTTTGAGTTTTAAACAAGCTTTAAGGCTAAAACCGATCGAATATTGATTTAAATCAGTGCTACACTAGAGCTAAATTAAAACACATTTTAGATAAATGCTTAAATTACTCCAGTTTTCCAAAGATTTGTTTGGTCAATAAGCAACATCCTTGGCAACTTTTTAAACTAGATCATTATGAGATTCTGTAGGTTAATCTCCCCCTCTCCATTTTTTTCTTACATATCTGAACACCTCTTTCTTCCATTCCAATACTCCTATAATAGACATTTTGGGCCATATATACAGTACTAAGCAGTCATCTGCCAGTTAACACCTTCCAGCACTAGAAGACACCTTACAGGCCATTCAAGTCAATGTTCTGTAAGGTGTCTTCTGGGAGAATAATGCTTAGTAAAAATAGGCCTTTGACATCTCAGTACCATGTGTGTCTCCAAATGACCAATAGTATCTCAGAAAATCACAGGTTTAATGATGAGCAGTATTAAAGGAAACACAAATAATACAAAACAAAGGTATGCAGGGGGTATGCAGGATGAGATTATGCCCAAGACAATACTTAAGCAAGGAACATCCTTAGCAAAACAAAATAACTTGTTCATAGAGCTGCTAGCAGCTGAATGATGCCTTTAATTTAATTAGAACATACTTTAGTTCAAACTGTACATGGCTTTGTTTGCTGAGTATCTGATCTGCAGTGCATTGTTTGGAATGAGTCAATTTCCTTATGAACAATATGAAGAAGAAAAAAAAAATATTTGGAAAGTTAAGATATATAACTATTGTTGATACTGTTGCCAAGAAAATATCACATCAGACTTGGACAGATCTATGAACAGTATCACAAACATTTAATATTCGATAAAAAGACCTTGTGCAAGATATACCGATGTTTATCATAATAAATATGCATCCATTTGTGGATCTTAATTACCAGCATCAATGATGAGTTAAAATAAATATCACATTTACATATCTATAGACTTGGTGGCCATTAGCTTGCTAACACATTAGAAGATCACAGATAATATGATTTCCCCCATTGACTTATGACCGGTGTATGTTTGTTTGAATGCAGAAACTCTAAAATATCACATTATGAATTTTCCACTAAAATGCATTAGCAGATACAAAAATGGCTGCTGCATCTGCACATATAAATTAATCTACTTCTCTTTTTTTTAGAGCTTCACTTGTTTGTACAGTACTGTATATTACCAAATTTCCTACTGTCCATAAGTAGAATGCATCATCATGGCTAATTTTACCTTAACAGTTTAAACCAGTGTAACAGATTTTCTGGACCTGACTGACCCACCCAATCTCATATTGGCCCCTGTGGTCTAACCAGCCCACATTACATGGTTGTGTCTGGTGGTGCACCTGCTGGCAACAGGACTCCTGAGTCTCCCGCATGATGTTGTGTGGGGATTGCCAACCCAGACAGGCAGCTGAGGTAGTTGCGCGAGTCCTACCTATATCCAGTGCAGCGCCTCCACCTCATCAGGATCTATGTGTCCGCAAGGAGATGGTTCTGATGAGGAACTCCTTCTTGGTGGTGCCTTCAGCTGGAGAGTAACTTCACACTCACACAGTGGGGTTGTCTTTGAACAGGGCATCTTTATTGTTGCTTGGTGGTATGGGCCAGCTGCCCCTCACAGCTAGCAGCTTAGCCGCTCATTCCTTTGCTGCACTCCATTAGGAAGGTTCCTTCTCCTCTAATAGAGTTGCTCTCCACCTCTCCCCTTAGGGAGATTCACCAGCTTGTCTCTCTGCTTTGAGCTGCACAGACTCACAGCTATTGCATCAGACACTGCAACACTGTTGCAGACCTCCACATGACTCTCCTGAACAGAGTCAGAACACCAACTGAACTGAACTGAACTTTAGGCAGTGCTGTGTCTTATATCACCTCCAGAAAACAGACACCCTCTGTGTCACTAAGGGTGGACACAAAGCATGTTGCCACTTCCTTTGGGACATATTACACCTCACCAGGGTTTGAGGGCAAACCTCCATGATTGTTTCTGGCAATCCTGCATACTTACCAGGTTTACTGCCAGCATGAGAAAGAGATATGTACACCAATTTTACACATGGCTACACCAGTATTTTGACATTGGCAGAATAGAGAGCTCCCCAAATCTTGATTAGAGCATCTTTCTGCTAATGTGGAATGAAGGAAAAAACGTACCATTTGATTGCTATAAGAATTGCTGACTTCTTGGCATTTCATCTGTTGCATGTCCTGCATAGAATCGTAAGGCTAATGTGTTAGAGCTCAAACAAAAGCATTGGTTCGTAAGCCCATCCGTATTTATAATATTACTTCTGCTTCAATTTGCATTAAAACTAAATAAGGTGGTAATCAGGTTTATTACATTTAATAATACTAATAATAATAATAATAATAACTTTATATACTGTGTGTATATATATATATTTAAATAGTCAAAACAAACATCACAGCTTGCACTCAATATACTGGTTCATATAGACAGGTGCTAGTCTCAAATAATAGAAAACAACATTACCATTCTCTCGTCCGGTAAAGAAAGACTGCACTCGGTTCAGTAATAATGAAAATCTGTATTGGGCATCTGAATAGAAATGATAAATCACCCAATCCGTCGTTTCGGTCCTGGAATAGGACCTTTCTCAAGGGGGTGCCCCCTTGAGAAAGGTCCTATTCCAGGACCGAAACGTCGGATTGGGTGATTTATCATTTCTATTCAGATGCCCAATACAGATTTTCATTATTACTGAACCGAGTGCAGTCTTTCTTTACCGAACGAGAGAATGCTAATGTTGTTTTTATATATATATATATATATATATATATATATATATATATATATATATATATATATATATATTATATTGTGACATAGTCCAAAGATGTTAGGCAGCTTTCTGCCCCATTTTAGGTCAGAAAGTGCAGCAATAGTTAAAAATGATCCATTCCACAGCTTCCCTTTAACTCAGGCAGCTGGATGGAAAATCCAGACCACAGATTACAATGGCTCTAGTTCTCCCTCACCTGCTCTTCTAATCACATGCACAGGTATTTAGAGCAGAGAGGTTTTGCATTTCACTCTCTCTCCTTAGAGCCTGGAGGCTGGGGGTATCGCTGCTCCCCGGAATCCAGTTCGGGGTGGATGGCCCCTCCAAGTATCACAGTACCAGAGGATTTGCCTGGACACTTGGGACCGAGTTCCCACCACGAACAGATAAGACAAAACAAATGGTTATTGCTGTTGCTAAAAGACTGTGCTGTATCTAGTGACCCTAAATGAGAGAGCATTGTTTTAAGCTGGAGAAACCAGGTTAGTTGGCGAGCAGCTGTTAGAGAGACTGATTCTGATGTGTAGTTAGATCCCTGAAAGGGATAGGATTTTGTTTATATGTTTTTGGTTTTATTTCTTAAAAATAACAGTGTGGGAAATACTGTAACACTGAAATAAGTGAACTGCTGAATGAAAGTATCTGAGTACCTCTAAGCTACACATGTTAAATCTGCAGTACCTTACTTGGATGAAAATAAAGCAGTCAGAAGCCTGAGTTAAGCAACATAATACATTGCATGTTCCTGTTTGTTGTATAATTAACCCTAGAAGACTGTGTCGGGAATAACCCAGACAGACGTCAGCGCTACAATAGAGGGGCGTTTGTCACAATATATATATATATATATATATATATATATATATATATATATATATATATATATATATATATATAGCACTTTTCTTCCAATAGGACTCAAAGCACTTCACAGTCACAAAAAGAGAAAAGAGGAAAACATTTAAGGTTATAAACAAGATCAAAAACAAGGAAAGATACAATACAGGATGGGATTAAATGCCGGAAAGGTTTTGATTCATTAATTAAATTCCTGACTATCGGTAGATCTTGAGTCTGTTTTTTTATAGATTTCAAGAGAGGGGGCCTCTCAAACTGTACGAGGCAGATTATCATAAAGTGGGTGAGCACCGTGGCCTAGAGCTCGGCCCAAAGGAAGTCAAGGAGATTCTGGGAACTGTTAGGAGTCCTTCATCTGCAGATCGAAGTGAGCGAATGGGTGAAGGGAGCTAGACGCTCTTTCAGACAGCTGGGACCCTGGTCATGTAGTCCTTTGAATGTCAGCAAGCGAATCTTGAAATAAATTTGCCATTTTACAGGCAGGCAGTGCAGAGAACGGAGAACATGTGTCATGTGGCAATAACTTGTTTGGTTAGTAAACAACCTGGCCACAGTAATCTGTACCAGCTAAAGGTGTCTTAGCAGCTAAAGGTGTCTTAGCAGCAGACCGCTAAGGCAATGAAGAGGTTAACTACCAGTGCCATGTTTATTGTGGGTAGCGGGGGTGGGTGAAGATTGTATTTAGCATTTGGTTGGTGTTTAGGCCTTGCAGGAGTTGCTGGTGGAGTTAACCCCGTCATTACCTTTGCAGCTAATACCGCTAAGGTATAAACACCCACCAAGGGCCAAATACTAACTTCACCCATCCTCACTACCCACAATAAACATTCAAAAACACAACAACAGTACTACCCACCTCTTCTACCCCCCAAAAAAACCCACAACACATACAGTACATTAATGGGCAAAAAAAACTATTATCAAGATATGGATAATAGCTCATTTGACAATTATAAAAACAAACATAAGCCAGCATAAATAAAGTAAATAAAACTGTCTACTTACTCCTGCAATCATGAAGGGTGTCCTCATCAGCATACTCCAAGTCCATGTCCTCCGTTGCCAGCAAGAGTACAGTGGCGACACATTTAATTTGACTGCGGCTAGTTCCGCAAGCCGGGAGATGTCCCAGCTTGCTAGCCGAATCCCCTCGGCGTGCCGCGTGTCACCGATGCGCGGTCACGCGTCATCGGGTGCCTGCGCCCCCTGCACGCGTGCCCAGGGCTCCCCGAGGGAGCCCTGGTGTCCCGCGATGTGGGGGACGGTGGTGGGGGGTTCCGGGGGACCCGGCGGACCCAGAGAGGAGAGGGGGAATCCCCGATCGGAGGGCGCTCCTCCGAGGCTTCGGCACGCGCCCGGGACACCCCGGGGTGTCCCCGGTTACTGTCGCGGCCGAGACAGGGCAAATGCTCGAATAAACTTGGCCGTGACAGTACATGAAAAAATACAATCTAATAGCTCCTAACCCCGTAATTACCTTAGCAATTAATAACTGCTATAGTAATTAAGGGGTTAACCCACCCTCCCAAACTACCCACCTGGGAGGCCTAACCACCCACCCACTATACCCACCCCCTACCAATTGATTGGCACAGTAGTACATCATGCCAATATAATATGGACATGATAAGCCACTATAGCAGTCAATAGTCAACCTAATACAAATCATTAAGGTCAAAAATACACAAGAATAAAAGAAATACACAAGCACCTAAACACCCAACAATAAAAGCCTAATAGAACTCATGAATAAAAATGACCTATCAGCAAAACAGAAAAATAATTACAATTATGTTATTCCAAAATATAACAATACAATTAAATAAACACCTATCCAAGCAAACTATTCAAGAAATAAAACCACTAACCAACCAATCAATTAAATAAATACAAGCACTAGCCACCAAAACAATTAATTAAGTTAAAACGCTAACCAATCCTAAAATGAACTAAAAACAAGCCATCCAAATTCAAAACAGTTTAATCCAAACAATAAACAGAAATAGAAAAAAATAACAATCAATTGAAAACAAGCATTTGCCAAAAAATGCATTGACTGTCACTGTTTTTATCTGTACCCTGGATACAGATTAATACATTATCAGTCAATGGGCAATCACAAACATAAAAAGAAATAAATACAATAAAAAAAAATAAACAAAAAAGGCAATGACATACTTCCAATATTTATCTTACCTTTAGAAGTCTTCACCCTCCGAATCCCGCCGTATCTGCAAGCTCTCGATTCGCGACATCATCACCCGCAATCCAACTCCATCCACCTTGAAGATCAGCATCAGGTAAAAAAAAAAAATCTTCTTTCTTTAATCTTCTTTCACCTTCTTCTTCATTTTATGCCCACGGTCACGTGACGCGAGACATTTAAATGCATAGGAGATAACGGAACCTCATAACAGGACCTGTATCTCAGGAAGCAGGGGGTCCCCGGACCTGAAACCAACCCGGTTCTGCTCCGGAGACCCCCTGCTCATCTACAGTACACTAGTATTAAACATTTTATTGAAAACCTACGATCGCTGGGAGACGCGGCTCTCTCTGTGCAGCTCTCTCTGCAGCTGGGACAAATCGTCGGGTCAGCCATCACAGGTAATCGTGGCTTTCTGAAACCGTGCAATGCTTTCTGAAAAGCAACGCTCCAAAAAATGGCGGCGTAACCGGCCCAGCGATTTTTTTTATGAAGCCTTATAGAATAGGCCCCTAAGTCATTAGGGTTTTTTTCCATTTTATTTCTCAGCACAAATGTGGAGTAAAGTTATGGTAAATCCTTAGTTTTGTTTCTAGATGACTGAGTGCACCCATATTAAATATTTTTACTTTCATCATCAGCATGCCATAAAGAAATGTGGAAGGAAAATAAACCAACCTCCACAAAAATGTTTTTATTTTCATTTTTTGTTTTGGTTTTGGTCATGACTTTTTGCATACACACATAAACACTGTCAACATGTCACTAGTGCTCCATGAAATCTTGAATATTTATATGTGAATATTTATATAGTTCCTGTTTATTCCAGTTTGTGAGATAGAAGTGCAGTCGTTTTATTCAATCTAATTTGCATAGCTTCAGCTCAACTCTCTATTTCTTAAATATGATGAAGTATAGCTCTTGGAGGCAGTGTTTCTCACAGCTGTGACATGTAACCCGCCACTTACTACTAGAAGATAAAAGGAGAACGACTTTTTTTTTTATATTGTCTTGTATTTTATTGACAAAATAATTGAAACCCAGATGATTACGCCACAGGTAACTTCAATACAGTTCATGCCTTGTTTATTGAGCATTAGAATTAAAGTCATCACAACACAGGAGGAACAGGAAGAAATTCAGTCTCTTTCAGTAACTTAGGCTTGTCAATGTCAGTTGCAATCACTGAACTGCGGACATTCTTTGCAAAACTGACTTAGAATCATCATTATAACACGGTGGCCTTCTCTGTTTCTGCAGCTTCACATACAAATGCATTGTCATTTACTTGTTTGGTTAACAATAAAACAAGTTGCCCTAAAGTTTCTCACAGGTCTCCTTTGAAGAATGTCAAAGTGACTTATTTATTTTAGAATATTTATTTGGAGACATAATACATGTAAGACAGACAACACGTTGGATCTAAAATGCCAATGAATTGGTTATGTAACCCATCGTTATATTTTCCACAGACTGATTGTACATATGCTAGGATGGCGGGAAAAGTCTTACAGCATCCAATGTGAACAATATGCTAGGCTGTTATCAGAGAGTTTGGCTAGACAATGTAATACATCACGTATCTTTGTATAACAGGGGCTTGTATTTATATGCTCCCACAGTAACACATCTGTGATCCTCAATCGTGAGGGTCATATACTTACCGGACAACATGTGAGTCAATGTGCGTTAGAAACTCAGGGGGCTATGCACTAAGCAGTGATAAGTCATTTTAAGAGCGCATAGTGCTTTTAGAATGTGAAGTTCCGCCGAGCGCTATGCACTAAGCCGCGCAAACAGGCACTTTGCGCTCTAAAACGGGCTTTCCCTTGAAATTTTTTCTAAGTCCAACTTTGATCGTACGATCAGCTGAATCCTGCCCTTCTGCAGGATTCACTAAGCAACGCAAACTGATCGTACGTTAAAGTTGCGCTGAATAAAGCTCACCAACTAAAGGCAGGTGATAAAAAAAGCTGGACTTAGAAAAAATTATTTGTTTACCTTTTTGCAGGCACAAAACCAATACAACAGGCCGGCGGGTGTTCCGGGCTGACCCCGCAGGGGTCCCCGAGGGAGACCGGGGGTCGCGCGGGTGTCCACGGCTGACCCCGCGGCCGTCCCGAGGTCCCCGCGGGAGTCAAGGGGTACCCGCGGGCCTGCGGTACTAATGTTGTGCCAACAAAAATACTAAACATTATTTCTAACGAAATACACCCCCCCAACACATACAGTAAAATAATGTGCAAAATAACTATTATCCAGATATGGATAATAGATTATTTGCCCATTATGAAACACTGCATTAGCATACCTAAATAAAGTCAATAACAACATTAGCCAGCTAATCCAATCAATACTAGCAGTAACAACATCAACAATTATTTAATTAAACCATTAACCAATTAAACCAATTAATTCCTAAACCAACTCAAAATGAATAGTAACACTAACCAATCAAACCAATTAATTACAACAACATTAATGAATGTAAACATTAAAAGACAAAGAAATACATTCAAACAATCTCTGAAAGAACCATAAAACGCATTAGCCAACATAATACAACATTAACTACAAACGAACACCAATCGCAAACATTTTATTACATTAAGCAGGAAAAATACAAACAATTACATACACCTAGGAAACTGACATTAAAAAAACCAACAGCAATATCAAGCCACAAAATCCCCCCCAAATATTCACGTCACGAAGCCGGCGTCACATGGTATTTCAGCCAATCAGATCGTGGGAAACAATTCCACACTCTGATTGGCTGAAATACCATGTGACGCCGGCCATCTTGGATTTCGTGACGTCATCTTAAAGGCAAATGAAGCACAGCCATTCTGATTGGCTGGCATAATTCACTTTAAGTGACGTCATGTAAAAAAAAAAATTAAAATTCGGAACATGGTTTGAACAGCCAATCAGGTGGCTGTTCGCCCTTTTGAAGCTAAATGTGACATTACAAGCCCTATTTAAGGCCGTGACGCCTTATTTGAGCCCAAGAAGCCGACGAGACAGCATCGGCTGGAATTTAACATGGGGTATTTTGGATTGACAGATGAAGAAAGAAGATAAAGAAGAACAAGAAATGGTTACAGATGAAGATAGAAGACGGTGAGTAAAGAAAGAAAAAAGAAGATTTGGGTACCTTTGCTGGATCTTCATGGCGGATGGCATCGGATGCTGTTGGTGGCCTTCAAGGTACTTGAGCTTCCTGTTTCCCTGGGAGTCGGAGGGCCACCGCTTCTAATGGTAAGTAATATATTCAATGTTTGTAAATGTCTCTTTTTACAGGTTTTTTCATTGGATGTGATTTTTGATTTTTTGGGGGAGGCACATTGACTGATAATATATTAATCTGTACCACTTTAGGGTACAGATTAATACATTATTATTACAATATTTGGGGGCATTTGTGGCTTGGTATTGCTGTTGGTTTTTTTAATGTCAGTTTCTTAGGTGGATGTAATTGTTTGTATTTTTCCTGCTTAATGTAATAAAATGTTTGCGATTGGTGTTCGTTTGTAGTTAATGTTGTATTATGTTGGCTAATGCGTTTTATGGTTCTTTCAGAGATTGTTTGAATGTATTTCTTTGTCTTTTAATGTTTACATTCATTAATGTTGTTGTAATTAATTGGTTTGATTGGTTAGTGTTACTATTCATTTTGAGTTTGTTTAGGAATTAATTGGTTTCATTGGTTAATGGTTTAATTAAATAATTGTTGATGTTGTTACTGCTTGTATTGATTGGATTAGCTGGCTACTGTTTTTATTGACTTTATTTAGGTATGCTAATGCAGTGTTTAATAATGGGCAAATAATCTATTATCCATATCTGGATAATAGTTATTTTGCACATTATTTTACTGTATGTGTTAGGGCGGATGGGGGTCGTGTATTGATGTTTGATAATTATTTTTTAAATATACATTTTAATTATAGTGTAGATGTGCAGGGGGTCTCCGGAACTGACCCGTGTTGGTTTCAGGTCCGAGCACCCCCTACTTCAGGAGATACAGGCCCCATTATGGGGTGCCGGTATCCCCTGCACTTTCAAGCGTCCGCGTCACGTGACCGGGACATTGAAATTCTACAGGGGATACCAGCACCCCATAACGGGGCCTGTATCTCCTGAAGTAGGGGGTCCTCAGACCTGAAACCAACGCTGTTCAGCTCCGGAGACCCCCTGCTCATGTACACTATAATTAAAATGTATTTATTTATTGTACGATCGCCTGTAACAGCCTTGCATGGAGATGGAAAATAGCTGAAGCGCTCAAATGCAGGTATATCTCAAAATGATAATAAGCCAGACCACTGTACCAGGGTACTAACAATTGATATAGTACCTATTGTGTCATATAATGGGTACTATCCTCCTGAAGACAGGTGGTGTGTGGTGCAACCCACTCACCATTTGTCTCATCGGCAGGTTCCCCTGAAAAATATGCAAATACTCACATCCTGGTAGGGCAGGCAGGCAGGCTGTGCAGCTACTCAATGCAATACAGGGAAAAGGGAGACCAAAAAGCGCACCAGCACAAACGGAGCAGGAAGAAACCAGAACAAAAAAATGATTAAAAGGGCACTTTAATGTGGCAAAAGACCCATCCAATGCATTTCGAACGTCGCAGCGTTCTTTTTCAAGGATAAAACACAATGTGATAACATCCATTATATACCCTCTTACCTGTGGGCCATTTCGCGCCAAAAATCAGAACCTGATGACGTCATAACAGAGCGACTCAGTGCCGATCTAAGGGCAAAAGGAAGTACCAAAGGCAGTGTGGCCATTTTGGATGTGGGCAAACATAGGAACACAATAACAAAGCTTTATTGACCATTCCAGCAGAACAAAATACATTGCTGCTAACTGGACAAGCATATTTAAACGAAATAAAGCTATATTAAACTAAACTAATGCTTAATAAAGGGTACTATTATATCAAGGAAAAACATGAACAAGGTGGATTAAAAAACTAGCTGTGTTGCAACTAAGTTATATACAAAAAAAAGTTAAAAATAAAAACCTCTAGACATGATTAAAAAAATGTGCAAGAAAAGTAAATTTAAAGACATATTACACATACATACTGCATAACACAGATTGTGTACCTAAATCATAGGAACCAGGGAAATACAACCATTATAAAATATGAAGTATTATCCACAAGATACATCAAAGAACAATTTAAGCTTACATATTAGCATAATATTTGCATGATAAGGCATAGGTTCAAAGGTTATAATGACAAGAATATAATGTCCAATATAATGACAATTGTCTTATTTAATCTGTATTACCAACTAATTAATACGTCTATCACAAAAAATGTGTTAGTTGCCAGTCAATGTTCAAGCCCATAGGGAAGCGCGTTTGGAGAGTGAAGATCCAATACGCCTCCCTACGGTCCAGAAGGTTGATATGATCACCTCCTCTAGATTTAGAAATAACTGATTCAATCCCCAAAAAGGAAAAATTATTAATTCCTCCCTGACCACATTCAGTGAAGTGTTTTGAGACTGGATGATTAGTGTCTCTCAATTTTATGAGCCTTAAATGCTCTAACATCCTGACCTTAAGGGCTCTAGTCGTCCTCCCCACATACCTCTTGCCACAACCACATGTTATTAGATAAATCACAAATTGACTTTTACAATTTATAAAACTGTTAATCTTAAATTCCTTATTTGGTAATATATTCACACCATGTGGCGGTGGCAAGGCAAACTGGAAAAAACTTTTGGCAGGCTTCATGTGTTTACATGCACTACAAGAGCCACATTTGAAGGAACCCCTAGTGATAAAAGTTTTTTTGAGACCAGAAGATTTAAGTTCACTTGGTGAAACATGAGATCCAATTGTTCTCGCTCTACGATATACAAAAGTGGGACCAGAATCCACATATTTTTTAAGGACAGGGTCCATGGATAAGACATTCCAATGTTTTGAAATTATAGAGTTTACTTTTCCACATTGTTTACTAAATTGTGAAATAAAAAGAGGACATTTGTTTTTTTAATTCTGTCAGTCCATGTGAGTCCTGTTTAATACCAATTGTCTTAACATTGTTAGCAAGGCGAGAATCTCCAATTGGATGTGTGGGCAACAATGATGCTCTCTCTGTATGTAATGCATTTTCAAATGCAATTGCTAAATGTGATTTGGGGTATCCCCTTTCCAAAAATCTCCTTGTAAGCTCCTCAGACTGAGAAAGGAAACCACTCATAGTGGAACAATTCCTTCTCAGTCTGAGGAACTGTCCCCTTGGTATGGCCTTTATGACATGAGATGGGTGGCAGCTGTCCGCCCTAAGAAAGGTGTTCCTGGCATTTTGCTTCCTATAAACATCCGTTTGGATTTTTTTGTCTATGTCTACAAATAATTGTAGATCCAGAAATTCAATGTGATGGAAATGAAAATTTAATGTAAATCTTAGATTATAAAGATTATTATTAAGATAAGATACAAAAGTGTGAAGTGTAGTGACATCCCCCCTCCAAATAATAATTAGGTCGTCCACAAATCTTTTATAAAAAACAATATTGTGACGAAATAAATTAGTGCTCGAATAAATAAAAAGTGCTTCCCACCATCCCATAAATAAGTTCGCAAAAGAAGGAGCAAAACTTGTACCCATAGCAGTGCCAATAAGTTGCAAATAAAACTTACCATTAAATGTGAAAAAGTTGTGCGTGAGTAAAAAGTGTATAGCGTCCAAAATAAAAGCCGATTGAAAAATTGATATTTCTGGTATCTCAATAAATTGGCGGACCGCTGCCAAACCATGGTCATGTTGTATAACAGAATACAGAGAGGTAACATCAAGTGTTACCCACAGGTAATCATTACCCCATTTAACATTTTTGATCTGATCAAGAAGATCACCAGAGTCCCGTATAAATGAGGGCAATTTCCTAACAAATGGCTGAAGAAAACCATTAATATATCTTGACAGACCATCTCCCAAAGATCCAATACTAGAGACAATGGGACGACCTGGAGGGTCGACCAATGTCTTGTGGATCTTTGGGAGATGGTGGAAGATAGGAATAATGGGATGAGATGGAATAATGAATTTAACCTCGTCCTTCGACAGAACTTCCATAATAACACCTGAGTCAACCAGTTCTACAAGGAACTCCAAGAATTGCGGTGTGGGGTCGGCGGATAGTACACGATAGGACCGGCCATCATCCAGTTGGCGTAATGCCTCCCTGATGTAACCGTCTCTGCCCTGCACCACCACCGCACCCCCCTTGTCCGCACTCTTAATGACCAATGCAGAATTATTTTTCAAAGATTTTAAAGCTAAACGTTCACTTTGATTCAAATTGTCATGATCTATATAGGATAGGGAAAATCCCTGAGCTAGAAGACGAAGGTCTCTTATAACCAGATTTTCAAACATAGTCAGAAATTGACCCTTGACATGAGTGGGGTAGAACACAGAACTCCTTTTTAGGCCTGAATTCCATTCAGAAAATGTAGGAATATTAACATCATCAACCGTCTGTTCAGATAAAAGATCATTCATATCTTGCAGGGTACAAAAATCATTAAATGTATGTAAAGCAATAGATACCGGAGGAACAGAGTCGGATGAGGGGACATCACTCTGGGTAGCGTGTGATGGCCCCCCATCTAAATCCTCATCTCCGGTCGACCTAGTAACATTTGGAATAAAATTGTCAAAAAACTTTTTCAAGGATAATTTCCGAACAAACTTATACACATCAATAGTGGTTTCGAACAAATTAAAGTTCATTGAAGGTGAAAATTTTAGGCCTTTATCCAGTAGTGACAACTCTGTAGGAGAGAGAGCAGTTCCTGAAATATTTATAACATTAGATATATCATTCAAAACTTCTTCCTTTTGGAGGCGGACCTGTAGCCCCCTCCTCCTCCCCCCCCTCCTCCCTCTTCTGATTCTCTTGTGTCCTTTTGAAATAAAGGGAAAGATTTTGGTTGTTGCTGTTGCTGTCTCTGTTGATTAACATTTTGATAAGAAAAAGCATCCTGGGACCTAGTTGGTTGACCCCAAAAGGTGCGTCCACCCTTCCCTCGCCCCCTGGATGGAGCTCCACGACCACGATGATCATCATTCTCAAATGTATTGACAAAAGATACAGAATGAGAGGTAGAGGCAGTTTCTGCATCTGAAACATCAGATTCGCCACTCTGATAATCCACATTCTTAGATTTTAAAATGGACTTATTGGGAGTAGATTTAAACTGAATAAATGATTTATCTTTGTTATTTGATCTTTCCTGAATAGAATTTATCCTCTGCCAATGGTAAACCTGGTTCTTTTCATAGTCATATCTGTCCCGATCATATTTACTTTGTTTTTTAGACATAATACCACATTCCACATTTTTTACCGTTTTGGAGAGAATAACATCAAATTCCTTAAAGCCCTTTAAACCTTTGAAACTGTATAGGTTTTTTTGCAGTTCTGTGATTTGAATATCAAGCTGATCTTTCTCCTTCATTTTCTGAAACACTATTAACTCCATCAAACGAAAAGAGCAGTCATTGAGGGCTGTCACCCATCTATTTTCAAAATCCACATCCGGAAAACCAAAGGAAGGGGCTTTTTTAACCCTTAGTCCTCTTGGGATCCTTTTACATTTAGCATAGTTCTCCAGGCTTATAATGTCCCACCATAAGCGGTTCTTATGAATCAATAAACTTTCCAATTTTTGAAAGTGGATTTTGAGATCAGAGATGTCAGTGGTATCCAAATCCACAATGTTATCAAACACACGTAAAGCTTGTTTTTTTCTCTGTGTATCATCACAAGTGTTGAAAAAATAAGTATCTGAAATATCTTCTAATTCATCCATATTATCCCCTGGTTCCTCCATACCAATATAATGGAACACAAAGGGGGTACTGAAGCCACAAAAAAGTGACTATAAAAGTGTATAAAAAGCAAAAATATAAAAATTAGGGATCTTCCTTTTAAATTCAAAGATTAAGCTCCAAAAAACCTATGCATGTGCGGCTCCAACCTGTATATATTGCAATATGGAAAATAGCTGAAGCGCTCAAATGCAGGTATATCTCAAAATGATAATAAGCCAGACCACTGTACCAGGGTACTAACAATTGATATAGTACCTATTGTGTCATATAATGGGTACTATCCTCCTGAAGACAGGTGGTGTGTGGTGCAACCCACTCACCATTTGTCTCATCGGCAGGTTCCCCTGAAAAATATGCAAATACTCACATCCTGGTAGGGCAGGCAGGCAGGCTGTGCAGCTACTCAATGCAATACAGGGAAAAGGGAGACCAAAAAGCGCACCAGCACAAACGGAGCAGGAAGAAACCAGAACAAAAAAATGATTAAAAGGGCACTTTAATGTGGCAAAAGACCCATCCAATGCATTTCGAACGTCGCAGCGTTCTTTTTCAAGGATAAAACACAATGTGATAACATCCATTATATACCCTCTTACCTGTGGGCCATTTCGCGCCAAAAATCAGAACCTGATGACGTCATAACAGAGCGACTCAGTGCCGATCTAAGGGCAAAAGGAAGTACCAAAGGCAGTGTGGCCATTTTGGATGTGGGCAAACATAGGAACACAATAACAAAGCTTTATTGACCATTCCAGCAGAACAAAATACATTGCTGCTAACTGGACAAGCATATTTAAACGAAATAAAGCTATATTAAACTAAACTAATGCTTAATAAAGGGTACTATTATATCAAGGAAAAACATGAACAAGGTGGATTAAAAAACTAGCTGTGTTGCAACTAAGTTATATACAAAAAAAAGTTAAAAATAAAAACCTCTAGACATGATTAAAAAAATGTGCAAGAAAAGTAAATTTAAAGACATATTACACATACATACTGCATAACACAGATTGTGTACCTAAATCATAGGAACCAGGGAAATACAACCATTATAAAATATGAAGTATTATCCACAAGATACATCAAAGAACAATTTAAGCTTACATATTAGCATAATATTTGCATGATAAGGCATAGGTTCAAAGGTTATAATGACAAGAATATAATGTCCAATATAATGACAATTGTCTTATTTAATCTGTATTACCAACTAATTAATACGTCTATCACAAAAAATGTGTTAGTTGCCAGTCAAAGTTCAAGCCCATAGGGAAGCGCGTTTGGAGAGTGAAGATCCAATACGCCTCCCTACGGTCCAGAAGGTTGATATGATCACCTCCTCTAGATTTAGAAATAACTGATTCAATCCCCAAAAAGGAAAAATTATTAATTCCTCCCTGACCACATTCAGTGAAGTGTTTTGAGACTGGATGATTAGTGTCTCTCAATTTTATGAGCCTTAAATGCTCTAACATCCTGACCTTAAGGGCTCTAGTCGTCCTCCCCACATACCTCTTGCCACAACCACATGTTATTAGATAAATCACAAATTGACTTTTACAATTTATAAAACTGTTAATCTTAAATTCCTTATTTGGTAATATATTCACACCATGTGGCGGTGGCAAGGCAAACTGGAAAAAACTTTTGGCAGGCTTCATGTGTTTACATGCACTACAAGAGCCACATTTGAAGGAACCCCTAGTGATAAAAGTTTTTTTGAGACCAGAAGATTTAAGTTCACTTGGTGAAACATGAGATCCAATTGTTCTCGCTCTACGATATACAAATCTCCATGCAAATGTTACAAGTGGCTTTTTTTTTCAATCAGCTAGCGTACGGGAACTTTAAGTGCGATAGCAGGGGGGAAATACATTGCACGCACGATAAGCCAGTTTTGGGCACGTCCGATAAAAAATGGGCTGCGGGCCTTAGTGAATCGCGCCGCCGGCTTCATTTTTTATCGGACGTGCTAATTTTTTTCAGCCCGGCGCAAAAGCTCGGAGCTTAGTGCATAGCCCCCTCAATGTCTATTCTTAAGTCCCAATGCTGCCGTGTTATTACTTCTCGTTGCTAACTGGCATCAGTGGAGTTGACAACTTGGGATGTTTCTTGCCATATCATTTTTAATTTTTCAGTTATATTATTTGAATATGCTATTTGTTATTATGATTTTCTTATTTGAAGTATTTTTTTTTTATCTTCCTTGTCTTCTTTTCGCCTTTTCCTGCATATTTTGAGTTGCCATAATTTTGTAAAAATCAAAAAAGCAAACAATTCCAGATTAAAAAAAATAAAAACAATTCTAGACCAAAATCTGACAACAATTTTAGAAGCAAACCCATATCCAACACATTGATTATGTCTACAACCAAACTATCCTTAATGATTACTGTAATATTTTTCTACCTCTTTACTTATATGCTTTCCTTTCCAGGAGAAATGATTGCAGTTTGGCCAAATAAAGATTTGCTTAACATATGTATGTATTTGATTGTAAACGTGGCAAAACATTATTTGGGGAAACTGATGTTCTATCATTAGAAAATTAAAAAATACTAATACTGTATGTGCAAGGGAAAATGTATCTAACACTTGGAAATTATTCAACAAATGGAGACTAATATAGAGTAAGTAATTTGTCCTTATTAATTCTTCTCTTGTATAGCACATGAGATTCAAACTATCATTAGGAAGAAGTCCATTCAAAGCGAAAGGGTTCTAGAGAACAAGGTATTTTCTCATTAAGACTGCAAGAAAGTACCGTACTGAACAATGGAATCTTGCAAATGCTGGCTGGAGTCCAGGCTGCCCAGGCAGCTGCATCCCATTAGTATTTGAGCAGATGAGTCAGAGAACATTACCTGGATAAAGGAAAGGGAGACAATCTGTTGTACAATGAGTGTAGACTTCAGCATTTAATTGCATAGTTCCATTTGGTTTAGTACCAAGTGATGTGATCCAGGTCTGTTTCTGCAAGTTGGGCGTCTTAGGCCAGGTCCCCAGTGGGCGCTGTCCAACACACCACAGCACAGCCCTCTATTGGGCAGGCCTCACTGGCCGTGTGTGTGTGGACGCGCAAAGCGCAGTGACGCATACGCTGGCAGGGAAGACAAGAATGTTGTCTTCCCGTGCCGCGACGCGGTCACGTGCTCGGCGGGTAGCCAATGAAAGGGCAGATATGCCCCGTCATAGCTGCCCCTCGTTATGTCCCCGCCCCCGTGCATCCCATCGCTCCCCTACAGATCACCGATCACGGCTGTAGTCTGTGCACATGCTGCCAGGCCGCCAGGCGTGCGTGCAGCAGGGAGGACCGGGGCTGCAGCCTTAGGCAGGCTTGTGGTGTCAGTGAAAACTATAAAACAATGCTTTCTCATGTAATATATGTACCTTGTACTATTTTATCTGACAGTGTCTTAGCAGTTTTTATTGTACCTTCTCAACAACTCCCTTGTGATATTTACCGTTTTCTTTGAGATATTAAAAATTCGAAGATGCATTACGCTCATCTTCCGGTTTAAAAACTGCATAGAAATGCTGCATAGGTCAAAATCTTTTTTCCAATTTCTTTTTCCATATAAATACAGGTCACGTTTTATAATGATTCACTTTGTTGAGTTCACAATTTTGCATGTTTTGATCTCTATTCAATACAGTTGTTGTATAGTGCTATGGCCCATATTTACTAAGCGGTGCTATGCCATATAACACCCTTTATAAACTTACCATAATATTGTATGTTTCACAGTGATGTCACACTTTCTTCATGTTCTTCATTATGCCATAGCACACAATAATGTAATGCTCACTTTCACCTCACAAAAAAGTTTGCTCTTGCATGAAGCTTTCGATTTTCGGAAAAACTATTTTAGACCCTTTTATATGAAACATTGTACACAGTACGTTCAAAATAGAAGAGATTACAAAAAAAACCATGTGTCTATTACAGTATGTTCAACCTTTAATACATTTAATTGGCTGAAATAAACATCCTATATTTATATCTACATATATAGCAAAGGTTATTCTACCCGCAGGAAAGTTAGGTTGGGATATTCTGTGTTATTGCTGCCATTGAATACTATGGAAAATCTGTGATATAACACCATATTCTATGTTATTAGCATGTGCAATATCATTCTCTACACCTGTATATTGATCAAGAGGAAAGCAAACAAAAAAACTCAGTGAAACATTTGTCAATGATTACTTATAAGGGGGAAAGAGATCTTGCTGAGTTCAGTGATCACAATCAGATTTTTCTCTGAATCAACGTGTTTCTATGGTTAACTTATTTTGCATATATTAAATACCTTTGCTTTCTCAAAAAAAGCTGTCTAGGCTTTTCTAAAATACATCTACTGTACCTGCCATCAAGGCCCAGATCCACAAAAAGGGTGTCAAGTTTTTGCAGGCCTTTGCTCCACATTGATATGAATGGGAGTAGAGATGTGCTAACGCTTGGCACCATTTTGTGGCTCCAGTACATTTGCAAAGAAAGAACTCTTTTCTTTGCATGCTGCTGTAACGGGTATTCCACCCCACTGAATCTCATATATAGTGTGGGTGAGTAGAACATGCAGTGTTACCGGTGTGGTGCGTATACCTGCAGGCTCACAGGAGGTCTGAGCCTCCGCTAATGAGAGCCTGGGGTGAATCCTCTGGAACGGATCTTCTTTCAGCGCCTCCACCTATGTAGGATTCTATGGAAGTGTAGAATGACCCTACATAGGAACCCAATCAGAAACCACACACAGTGATTATATAATAACTAAGGACTTTACTTATGAACATATCACACATTACATAACATCATAACCTTATGCAATACTGGAGCACCTTCTGCCCAATGTCTGGTGTTCCCACCCAGTGTCCTGTAACCCCCACCCAATGTCCCATACTCCTACGGAGATCGTGGGTGACTGCGCAGTCACTATGAACTAATAGGCCTGTTGGTGCACATATAATTCAGAGGTAACTTCCGAGCACTCCGATGCTCGGGCCTGCAACACTCTTCTCAAAGGGTCAGATGTGCGATGCATCCTTCTGATCCTATCCAGGTGATATTCTCCGTGGACCCCAACGTGGGTCCGAACTCCGTCACTGGAACCACAGCATCCGCTGAGTCCCTCTCTAACGATACAGCAACGTGACACACCCTGCACTATAGGCCGTCCCTATAGCACCGCATCCTTAAGTGGCTTAAGGGTCAACTCCTAGGGCATTCGGGGTTGCCTATCCTATATGGGTAGGTCTTGTACCCACCCTACTCATAATACGGGCCCTGGGCCATGGCTCCCCGGACTGGTTACCGCTATGAACCCCCCAGCTGTCTCGTGCCACTAATTCACCTGAACGCCTGCCGCAACGCTCTGCAGACTAACCTCAGCCCCCTTTATCCCTGGCTATTCCCCAGCTCTTACTACCATGAGTGACAGGGTCCTTCTCTGAGACTATCCCTGGCAACACTCACTAACCTGGGGTAATACAGGGTTACTAGGGCCTTAGGGCTGCTGGCCTAGTGCAGGGAGTCTCCGGCTCCTGCACCCTACCTCCTTCCTTGGGCTCCTGACTCTGACTTCCTGACTGACTACGCAGCTCCAGCCCGCCAAATGTATCTATCTCCCTCCAGGGCAGTCCTACAGCCCTATTGGCTTCTATCAGGCACCTGGTGCCTGCCTCGCTATGCCCCATGGGAGTTGTAGTCCCATGGAGCCTAAAAGCACATAGGGACCGCGTGCGCGCCTCTCCTGCGCATGCGCGAGCAGCTAATGGCCGCCTCACTGTCTCCCTACCTCTCGCGCGATTCTTCCTTGCCCCTGAAATTCCCTCCGCGCATGCGCGAGCTGCTCGGGGGCCTCTGGCTCTTAATATCCCCTGCGCATGCGCAACGCGCAGAGCAATGGCGCCGCCCGGATTACCGAGCCGCCGGGACCTTAGCGACGCGACCGCGGCCATAGCAATGGCCCGATCGCGTCCCCGGCAACCGGCAACCTGCAGGAGAAGACGCGCTGCTCCCTCCTCGGCCCCCACCCTCCGAAATGGCCGTCGGGTCTGCCGCTTGCCTCCGGCAGCACCCGACATCGCTCCGGGCCACGGAGGTTCCCGTGGGGGTCGCAGGGAGAAAAAGGTGACCTGGCTACACTCTCCCCCTGGTGAAACACCCAACGCCCTCGCTTGGGGAACGACATCACATGGCACAATTTTACACAGTGAAAAATGGCATGGCATAACCCGTACACTTAACAGATCGGCTGCAACATCCATGAAACCTGACACATCACACCCATTATTACCCGAGGCCAGCTGAGTATCAGCTGCTTGCTGAGACCATTTGTGGGGTGCCCCTAACTGATCAGATGGGGGTACCTCACTTTTGCATCCGTGAGCCTCCCCGTGGTGAATCTCTCGGAGAGCACACTCTGGTGTAACAGTCACTGGTTCAGTGCTACTTCCTCCCCCTGGTGAAAGGAGTAGCACAACGTCTTTTAAGCAGGCCTTTACCCGGTCATCCGCGGCTTGGATGCGGTAGACCAGGAGGCCAGGACCTTTCCCGCGGTCCACTACCTGAGGAATGGGGCGCTCCTTTTTGGGCTTAAAGGAGGCCAGTCTCCCTGGATCTCTCTCCACACAGTCTTTGTCCCCATATTTTTGTGAGGCTTCCTGTGAGAAGCTAGCACGGGACAATGTCTCGGTGTCAGCTGGCAGGGGGGAAAGAGTAGACACCTTACCCCTGCGGTGATTCACGGTGGCCAACAGGTCCTCGGGGACGCTGTCAGTTCCCACCTTGGCGGTATCGGGACCTGTCCCCAATTCTTCTGGGACAGTCCACTCACTGACTCGAACTTCGGGAGCGTTGGATCCCAGTCCTGGGACCACTTGTGTCGGAGCGCACGGGCTCACACTCCACTCAGGAACCGTAGCTTTGGCCTTCTTCACGGCCACCTCCATCGGAGTCTGTGGGGAACAAGGGAGTTCCTTACCACTCGGCTGGCTGACGATGGGCTTCTGCTCTTCCGGAAGGATCGGCGGTAGACACTGGTCCACTCTCTTCTCTGGACAGCTACCTTCTAATGAGGACACCTCCACCAGGACGCGATGCAGAGGGGAGCCCTTCGCCCGGGCGACCAGACTTAAGGAGCCATTGTGCTCCGCGGTCACCTGGAGGCTCACCCCCAGCACCCCTGGGGCAGTCGACTCACCCTCGTCGTCTGTAGGTACTGGTCCCAAGCCTAGGACCGATGGTACCTCTGTAGTAGGTCGGACTGACCATTGTAGGGCACACAGGCCCACAGCAGGGTCCGCAACATCGGGATACACCTCTTCCAGGGTACACGGACCCACAGCAGACTCTGTATCCTCTGCATCACCTCTGGGGTGGTTCACAGGTAGGCGCATCGCCACCGATGGGACTTCCACCTCTTCCCCGGAAGATATCATGACAGTATCCTCCGCAAGGTAGTCACCAGATCCTTCTGTAATACAGCCAGTGGTTGTGGGTACGAAGCTGGCGTGCTCCGGTACCTCCACTGCAGTCGCGCTCTTCTCCGCCAAGGGTTCACTTGGCTCCTTAGCTGGCTCTGTAGGCTGGGGTACAATAGGCGTCAAGAAAATTGCATCGCAACAATCACATCTGGGCTCCCACGCCAGTGCTCCCCTAGAACAGTCACAGGTGGGGCTAAAGCATTGTGTACAAGGCTCCCCATCTACCTCGGTGATCCTGAAGTCTAGTGGCACTTGGGATATGTCGGCTCCCCCGTCATAGGCTTCTTGCAAGCAGGGGCACAGTAGCATAAGGAGATCTATTCTTGGCGCTCGCCAGGGCACATACACATTAGGGTGTATCCCCTGACAGTCTATCTCATCCTCATGCATCATCTCATCCTCAGAGATCAGAGTGTCTATCACAGCGTCCACGTATGGTTGAAGATAACCGTGCTTGCTCCCCCTGGTGGAATCTAAAGGAAGGGCACTTTTTACAAGGGAGTGGTTTTCGCTCTGCACTGAGTCACTCACATCACAGGGGAGGGGTTTTGACTTTCCCGCCAGTCCCGGATTGGTTTCTGTAACCTTTTTCTGAGCAGCCTGGCAGTCAGAAACACGTGTGTCATCTTGAGTTGGCGGGAGCCGCCATTTTAGGTGGGACTCACTGTTAGCATTCCCTGCTGCAGGAGCCTCCATTTTGACTACAGTCTTGTCAACCACACTGCAGCTTTTCGCATAGATCATGAGACAGACCCCTGCGGAAGACTCGGGTAGTGTTAATACATGGGGAACAGTCTCTAGGCATATGTCATGCGTGGTGAACAGGAGATAGGTAATCCCCCGGCCGTCAGAATCCAGCCTATAGTCTGTCACCCGGGCCGTAGCCAATTCCGGGCAAGTTCTTACTTGTGCGCGCATTGTGGACAAGGCCGTATCATGGGATACTCCGGCCACTACAAACACGCGCCTTGGGGATAATTGCCGCGCTAAGGCCCAGTCATCGACGTCTTGCTGTGACGGTACCGACATGATGAAAAATATGAATCGGACAATTTAGAAAAAAATGGAACAGGGCACCCCAGGTCTATCTCAGCAGCGCCTCCAAATGTAACGGGTATTCCACCCCACCCAATCTCATATATAGTGTGGGTGAGTAGAACATGCAGTGTTACCGGTGTGGTGCGTATACCTGCAGGCTCACAGCAGGTCTGAGCCTCCGCTAATGAGAGCCTGGGGTGAATCCTCTGGAACGGATCTTCTTTCAGCGCCTCCACCTATGTAGGATTCTATGGAAGTGTAGAATGACCCTACATAGGAACCCAATCAGAAACCACACACAGTGATTATATAATAACTAAGGACTTTACTTATGAACATATCACACATTACATAACATCATAACCTTATGCAATACTGGAGCACCTTCTGCCCAATGTCTGGTGTTCCCACCCAGTGTCCTGTAACCCTCACCCAATGTCCCGTACTCCTACGGAGATCGTGGGTGACTGCGCAGTCACTATCAACTAATAGGCCTGTTGGTGCACATATAATTCAGAGGTACCTTCCGAGCACTCCGATGCTCGGGCCTGCAACACTCTTCTCAAAGGGTCAGACGTGCGATGCATCCTTCTGATCCTATCCAGGTGATATTCTCCGTGGACCCCAAAGTGGGTCCGAACTCCGTCACTGGAACCACAGCATCCGCTGAGTCCCTCTCTAACGATACAGCAACGTGACACACCCTGCACTATAGGCCGTCCCTATAGCACCGCATCCTTAAGTGGCTTAAGGGTCAACTCCTAGGGCATTCGGGGTTGCCTATCCTATATAGGTAGGTCTTGTACCCACCCTACTCATAATACGGGCCCTGGGCCATGGCTCCCCAGATTGGTTACCGCTATGAACCCCCCCAGTTGCCTCGTACTACGTGCAACGCCGCCCTGGGCAATGGCTCCCCGGATTGGTTACCGCTATGAACCCCCCCAGCGCCTCGCCACTCGCAACACGGACCCTGGGCTATGGCTCCCCGGACTGGTTACCGCTATGAACCCCCCAGCTGTCTCGTGCCACTAATTCACCTGAACGCCTGCCGCAACGCTCTGCAGACTAACCTCAGCCCCCTTTATCCCTGGCTTTTCCCCAGCTCTTACTACCATGAGTGACAGGGTCCCTCTCTGAGACTATCCCTGGCAACACTCACTAACCTGGGGTAATACAGGGTTAACTAGGGCCTTAGGGCTGCTGGCCTAGTGCAGGGAGTCTCCGGCTCCTGCACCCTACCTCCTTCCTTGGGCTCCTGACTCTAACTTCCTGACTGACAGCCCGCCAAATGTATCTATCTCCCTCCAGGGCAGTCCTACAGCCCTATTGGCTCCTATCAGGCACCTGGTGCCTGCCTCGCTATGCCCCATGGGAGTTGTAGTCCCATGGAGCCTAACAGCACATAGGGACCGCGTGCGCGCCTTTCCTATGCCTGCACTAGCTCCTAATGGCCGCCGCAATCTCTCCCTACCTCTCGCGCGACTCTCCTGGCTGGCTCCTACACTCGCGCGATCACTGCGCATGCGCGAGTGGTGGAGTAATGGCGGCGCCCTGCTCTGCGGCCGCCGGGACCTTAGAGATGCGATCGCGGCCTTAGCAACGGCCCGATCGCGTCCCCGGCAACCGGCCGCAGGCAGGAGAAACCGCTCTGCTCCCTGCTCCAGCCCCCACCCTTGGAAGCAGCCGTCGGGTTTTTCAGTACCCGCGATCGAGCTGCGCCAGGGAAGGGGGGTCTCCAGGAGCTGCTGGAGACCAGGGTTACACACGCATTCTCATGGAAGATCATATGAATGCACAAAACAGGTTTAACTCACCAACACAGAGGGTAACAGGGGTAATCCTAGCTCACTAGGTTCTAGGTGCTGCTGTATCCATCTTACCCGGGATGTCTTCCATGATTCGTCCATCTCAGAGTATTCCACTACCTTGGGATAATAGCCACTCGCTTTTAGGTTCAAATCTCCTGTTAGTCTCTGACACCAAGACTATGAACCAAGAATAATCTGTGGATCTCTGATCGGCCTCGATTTACATACATTCCCAGCCTCCATCTGAAACCATGGAATATCAGGTGCTGACCAATCAGCAAAGAGATTGTCTTCACTGGCAAATCAGAGAGTATGGGCTTGCCTGAGTTCGACCAATCAGGGCCATGCAAGGTGACAGTGCTTTAGAACAGCCCACAGAGGCAAGCTTATGGAGAATGGGAAATTCAAACAGAACAATGGGAATTGAGGAGGTGGGGCTAGGACTCAGGCCTCTGTTCCTAATTTCAGCATATCTAACAACGAGATAGGTGCTTCAGAGTCAGGGATGAACAATGGCTCCGCTTTCTAAGTACATATTCCCCCGACGTGAGTCCACGCCCATCCCCACTACACCTAGCCCAAATGAGATTATAGTCCAAGACTTCATTGTGTGCTGGCCGGACTGAGTAGATTAGGTCTCCTCCACTTAGATGAAACGCGTCATAGTTGCTCTCTACATGTTCTTTTGGATGAATAAACAAAATATTTTTATTTTTTCTGCGCTTGGTTGCATCCTGATTTGACAAGCAGTGACCGCCATTCTGACAACTTTTTCTGCATTACCATATCGGCTGGAGCACGCAGCTGTCAGCGTCTATGGGGAAACTTTGGTAAAATCAGCAACAAGAGGCGGACACGGTCAGAATACTGTGAGTACCGGCCAGCTGATCGTGAAGTGTGGACACAGGGTGCGGTGAGGGAAGCAATTGAAGATTCTGTGAGTACTGTACTTCTGTGACGCTTGCTATAGCGTTTTCACAGATACCAGAGACTGAATACTGTATACGCTTACTAGCACCCCACCCTGGCTGAGTCATATTTAACACACTTGGGACATCGAAGCCAGTTATCTTTATCTACCCCCACACGCTGATATTAATTTAAGGATCCAGGAGTTTGTGGATTATATGCTTTGTTTATTGTATCATTGCCTGTTTTTGAGCACCAACTTCAGAGTTTATTCCTCATTTTATTCTTGAGTAGATTACCAGCCCAACACACAATGGAGCCTTACAAATACACAACAGTATAATACACATGAAGAATAAACTACTTACAAGGGGGAAACACAGAAATATACTGTGTGAGCCATTTTGGCTACAATAGGATGGCCATATGAGCCTAAACATAGGCCGCCATCTTAATGGATAGGGGCAACCAGCAAGATTAACCTTTAATATGCTTACCATGCTGAACCTATCATTGAACACATATGCAATTGTCTTTATATCCCTACTTCCAGTTGATTTACAATGATTTACACCCTTACGGTGTGCAAAATAATGTTAATCACTCTGTTTCCACACTATGTAGCAGTCTTTTATAAAATTGAATAAATTAACATGGAAGTGAATTTGGAGCTGGACAGATGCTCCTTTTAGTTAAAGCATTATATGTTTATTTGGTACGCTGCTGACATACTATTTCACATACAGTAATTTCTAAGATGGAAAGTTTCTACACATCAGTCCCTGAAATGATTGCAGGAAAAGGTGTACGGTGAAGGCCCAGTTCAAGTTAGTTATATATTACACTTCCAATACAGTGAATAAAACACCCTTGTAATCCTTGCTTTACCGTTTCAATTATGATTCAATAAACATTTATTTATTCATAACATATAAAGCTTCAGCCTGACCATTATAACAATACAAATTAAAGAATACACAATACAGGACATTTTATTTAATAGCTAGCTAGTAGCGGTCACCACTTATAGAATATATTGTTACATCATTTCCTAAAGCGCATTGATCAAAGCTGATTAACATGGTAGTTGAAATTAAGCCATTATGATGGCCATTTATTAAACTTCCATTAAAAATAATTACACATCAATAAATATCATTTGCATTTGCATGAAGTTCTGCTATATCTGTTTGTCTCACATTGCACTGTTTTGACTGTAATTTCTTAGGGCCAGGAATTCTCTCTCACATGATTTACATTTATGTCAATCCCACTAACCCTTGTATTGATTTTATGTTTCATTGTTTAACTAATGTTTTGCTTTCTTTTGCACAGCACTGGATTCATGTACAGTCCTGTAAACAAATAAGGAATAACAGGTGAACTACAGAAATTGGCAATAAATTATGACCATGCTGTTAAGGAAATGAAAGTAAATGAATAAATATTATTTATTTTGATTTAATTACTTTTGACCTTTTATTAATTATTATATATTATTCAGTCTATTTTCCAGGGTATCTTCTATCTTGTTACAATATCAAACATACATTTATTAAGCATTAGACATATGTTAAATTATGAATCAAATCTTAAAAGCAAATGAAATATTTTGTTATAATTGGTAAAGGGCCTTTACCATCTCAAACATTTTATTTATAATATTGATTATTTTTTGTTTTAAAAGCATTCAAACGAGGGGTGCACAGAGATGAGCTGTGCTACAGAGCTGAGCCGTGCTTTTTGTAGCTCCAGGGACCCTCATGGCTCCCAAGGATAGTTACCTTTGTAGTTTCTGATATTCGTCCTGGAAATTGAAAGATGGCAGGTGCATTCATCCAATAGAAAGCTGCAACATCATCACCCCCCCCCCCCCCCCCTCCTGAAGCCAGTATGGCTGCCATTCTAACTTTCCTAATGGGAGCAAAAACACTGACATGAAAAAAGGTAGGTAACCGGGTTGGTGTAGTACAATTCTGACCAGCTGTCTTAGGGAGGAATTGCTCATATAAAGTACACGTAGTTTGACATATGTTTTGAATTTTATGCTTAGACTCAAGCTATGGCCAATCTAGTCTTTGAGCATTTCACAGGGATGTGTGTTGTAGTTACATTGAAGGACAAAGTGGCATATTGCGTTGTAGAGGGTGTCTAGGTTGCTGAGGTGAGTTTGGGTTGCTGTACTATATACTATGTCCCCATAATCTAATATAGTAATTCCCAACCTTTTTTGTTAGGAGGAACCTTTGAAGTTTTTAAAAAAATCTCAGGGAACCCCTATCTGACTGACACATATTAGGTTAATTTCACACCTCACGAGCCCCCTCTATTTCCCATCCTCTACCCATTTATTTCTCTCCCCTCTGTCTCACTCACTCTCCCCCCCCCACCTTGCATGTATTAATCTCCCCTGCGTCTCACTCTTACTCCTTCTTTTCCTCACTCACTCCCCCTCTTTCCTCTCACTCGCTCCTACCTTCTGTCAATAACCCCACTCTCACTCAATCCCCCCTCAAAATACATAACAAACAACCCCACCCCCCCTAAATACATGTAACCCCACCCCGCAATAATAATAAAAATGCCTGCCAATACATATTAAAAATGCCCCCGCCAATACAAATTAAAAATGCCCCCGCCAATACAAATTAAAAATGCCCCCGCCAATACATATTAAAAATGCCCCCGCTGTCCCAATACATTTTAAAAATTACCCCGTCACCTCATTATATTTTTAAAAGACCCCCACCCCCCATTATATATTAAAAAAATTGGGCCGCACAGGTAAAATCATCATAATAATCTCTCCCCCAGCACCCCTCATCATCATCCTCCTCCTCATATACCCACCCCCCTGCATCTCACATCAATTCCCCCTGTATGTCACATCAATCCCCTCTGCATGTCACATCAATTCCCCCATGCATGCACCCGCATTGACGTCAATGGGCGCCCCCACTGTATGCGTTTTAGTTTATAACTGGATTCATTATATTGCTATTAGTCAAGTTCTTGTATTCTATGTATTCAAAGTTACTTAAGTGTTTTGGGGGCAGAGGAGAGGAGTATTTGCCCCGGCTGTTTAAATGCTTCCTCATATGAGTGTCATGGGAAGAACCTAAGACACCAAACAAACCCTTGGGTCCCCAGGGGTTTACCCACCCGGGGAAACGGAACTAGCGCCCATGCTGTTACGATGGGTGAGTCATACCCAAGAGCATCTGAGTCAGGGTCTCATCTGACCACGACTGGCTCAGCTCAGGTTTCTGGTTCAGTTTACCCCCAAAACATTTTTTTGTCTACCCCCCTGCCCCCCACCTACCTCAAAGGTCAGGTCCTCCAAAATGCCACGTGTATCTCTCAAAGGGAACAGGAGAGTCCCATGTGTGATCATACAAGGTGGTCTGCTACATTATGCAGGAAATTATTTTATGCAGGATGTCAGTAACTAATTTATCGCATAAGGTGAAAGGTTTCAATAGCCCGGGTAAGAGTGGGTAGCCCTGATGGACTATAAACGTTAAAATGTAGATATTATTCTGTTACAGGAGATGCATTTCAGTACGAAAAGTTTCCCCAAATATATGGATAAGCATTTCCGCCAAAATGAGTAGCCATCCTATTCCATAATATGTTTCCATTTGTGGTGTAACTGACCAAAAAAGATAAAGAAGGCAGATTTCTGATCTTAATTGGCACTATACAGTGTCAATATCTAACGATCGCAAACGTATATGCTGCGTCTGAGCAAGACCTCATGTTTTTCTCATAATTCTTTAAAACATTAAGAAAGGTATCTAAGCGTCCCGTGATTCTTGCAGGGGACTTTAATACGGTGTTTGACCCTGCCCACGACAAGTCAGCGCAACCTAAAGCGCCCGAAGAAAAAGGAAGGTACGGCGGTTCTCCATAAAGGGTTCAAAGAAAATCAGATGTTGGACATCTGGAGAGAGTTGCACCCCAAGGAAAAATGTTAAACATTTTTTTGCTCATCCCCAATCACATTATAGTAGAATAGATTACTTCGTTATATCAAACAGATTGGTTCCAAATAATCCATGATATTTCATGGTCAGATCATGCACCTATAGAACTAAGGTGTACTCGATTGAACCTAGACAGACCTGGAGCAAACTGGAAATTGAGTGAATCAATTATTAAAGTCCCAGAGATAAATCAAACAATTAACAATGAGATAGAGCAATATTTTAGTATTAATTAGGGCAGTGTCGATTCCCAAACCACACTATGGGACGCCCATAAGCAACACTTAGAGGTTCCCTTATTAGCATTGCTGCAGTAAGGAAAAAAGCAAAAGAAGCTAAAATTATTCAACTGCATGCAAAACTGGCAGAACATTCTGACCTTCACAAAAGTAATGGCAGAACGGACACGTTAAAAAAAGCTAAAGGATATTAGAATAGAGCTTAATATGCTCCTAACCTCCCAGGCTGAGAATGCCTTGACTTGATCAAAGAGGATTTATTTTAAAAAAGCAAACAAGCCAGATACACGTTTAGCTAACATATTTAGAAATAGGCCACTTAGTTACAATATACAAGCTATTAGACTCAAATCAGGAATTGTAACATCAACCCTAAATTGATTATAGAAGAATTTCAGAAATACTATGAGAATCTTTATAACGGAGAAAAGGTTATGCATAATGCAAACACGAGGCAGGCCTTTAAGGGATTTCTGACAGACTCAGACTTACCTAGACTGAGCAGGGAGGACAATAAAGGTTTAACAAGGGATTTCACAATAGAAGAATTAATGCAGTGATTAAACAACTAAAACCATCTAAAGCACCGGGCCCCGATGGGTTCTCCAATTTATATTATAAAAAATTTGATAAATTGTTAGACCCCCACCTTCTTCGCATGTTTAATGCAATACTAGCAAACGCCTCATTCACGGAACAGATGCTCCAGGCATCCATTTCTCTTATATATAAACAGGGCAAAGATCTGACGAATTGTAAAAGCTATAGACCAATTTCTCTAATAAATACAGATATCAAAATGTATGCCAAAATGATAGCGAATAGATTAAGTCATATCCTACCTAGTCTGATTCACCCTGACCAAGTTGGTTTCATAAAAGGAAGGTAAGCAGCCGATAATACGAGAATTTTTAATTTGATTGAATTGGCTAACACTAAAAAGATCCATTCAATGGTGCTCAGTCTAGATGCTGAAAAGGCATTTGACAGGATAGACTGGCCATATCTAAATACCGTGCTTGGTTTAGAATATTAAAGGCGATCGCAGCATTGTATACTAAACCGGCGGCGCGGGTTATTCACCAAGGCTATCCCTCGGAATTTTTCCATATAAAAAGAGGTACGAGACAGGGTTGCCCTTTCTCCCCATTATTATTTGCCCTACGTATGGAACCATTAGCAGCCCAGATTCAGAAAAACCCAGATATATTGGGTATTCAAATTAAAAACCAAACACATAAAGTGGCTCTGTGCGGATTATGTAGTATTGATGTTATCCAGGCCTCTGAACTCCCTGCCTTATCTTTTTAGTTTGCTAGAGAGATTTAACAGGATCAATGGCTTTAGAATCAATCATGCAAAATCCGAGGCATTAAAAATAAACCTACCAAAGGACATGGAAAACTGATAGCCATAAATTTCAACTTTAAGTGGCAACACAAGGCTATTAAATACCTGGGTATACACCTTACAAACAACTATAAACCTTTACTGTATATAAGGCACATTTTCCCAA
This sequence comes from Ascaphus truei, assembly GCF_040206685.1. Classification (NCBI taxonomy): domain Eukaryota; kingdom Metazoa; phylum Chordata; class Amphibia; order Anura; family Ascaphidae; genus Ascaphus; species Ascaphus truei. The sequence goes on from NC_134486.1 coordinate 353,921,010, forward strand.
ATTGCTGCAGATTCTAAGGGAAGGCATTAGAATCTGGTCCACATTGCATAAAAATGAATCTGCTCCCTCGGAATCTGCATCTATTAACACATTTTGAAAAGCTCTGTATTTTAGAATCAGACACTAGTGGACTTACATCTCAAATGTATAAGGAAGTGACATGTTCTAGCCCTGAGTACTCTCGAAAAATGAAGTATATGTCTCAGTGGGAAGCAGACCTAGGGAAGTACTGGAGGAAGAAGAGAAGGGTGAGATTTATGTTTCAGTAGCCAAATGCTCAATTTGCACGATGTTAAGGGAGAACGCATATAAGGTAATGATGAGGTGGTATCTCACTCCACTAAAATTATCAAAATTTGTCGCAGGTTACTCCCCAGTGTGTCCAAAACAATGTGGAGAGACGGCAGACATGTTACCTATGCTGTGGTCCTGCCCTCAGATGTCCCCACTTTCGGGAAAAAAATCAGAGATTGGCTACAGAGGATCTTGGGCCTCACCATTCCACTAGAAACCTAGCTGTTTCTATTAAATAGAAAACTACTAGGCATTTCCAGGTCTGAAATTAAATTACAAAAAACAAAACACAAAGGGAGCCAAGAGCTACTTCCAATATGACAAAAATACACAGTGAAATACATATATATATATATATATATATATAAATATATTTATATATATATATATATATATATATATATATATAAAGCAGAAAATAGCTGTGTTAGTCCAGTTGCGATAGTGCAGAATATATGAGTTCTTCAGTATTAGGTGATACCTTTTTTATTGGACTAACAATTAATGTCATAGGACAAGCTTTCGAGAGTTATCCTCTCTTCTTCAGGTCAGGCAATACTGATATACAAAGGATACATTGGCTAAAACAGTGTAGAGAGAGGAAAAAAAAAACAACAGATATTTACTGTAGATAAGGTAGGGTGTTAAGTGTTTGAAGCCAGGGGACAGTGTCAAAGAAAGGTATATATATATATAGCTCAACCCCGTTATAGCGCGATCCGCTACAGCGTGGATCGCTTATAACGCGGTTTTAGCGTGGACCCAGTATATTAAAAAAAACCTTCCCCCCTCCTCCCTCCTACCCCTCCTCCCAATCGGTCGCGCGGCGGCCATTTAAAAAAAATTAGCGCGACCCCGGTTATAGCGCGGTCAGATCGGGTGGCCCCCAGGACCGTGCTATAACGGTGTTGAGCTGTGTATATATATATATATTGTGACAGAGTCACTGACTCAGTAGGCTGTGACAGTGAATGGAGAGATGCTGCAGCCAGATCACTGAGTGGTAATCTCCTCAGACAGAGAAAGCACAGCTGAAGACTGATTAAACAGGGGCTGAACTCATGAGTGAAACAAGTGCTTTAAAAAGCAGGACGTTGCTCACACAAGGTGAGCTTGTTTTTCCACAGGAAGGTGGAGAGAACTCTCCCGGCTTGGAAGCCGTAGCAGCTGCTGCTGCTGCTCTGGTCCCCAGTCCTGCGAGGAGTTTTGCTGCTGGGACCAGCTGGGACCCCAACCCAGGATAAAGATAAACATTGCTGCGAGGCTGGACACAGCCTGCTCCCCGGA
>NC_134486.1:353927590-353964256 GCF_040206685.1 Ascaphus truei
ACCAACGCGGTTCATCTCCGGAGACCCCCTGCACATCTACAATAGTAATCAAATTGTTATGTATACATTTTTTTTTTGCCGCCGAGATTTGTGCAGAGAGAGGCGGATCTCGCTCTCTGCTGACAGATCTCGCCAGCGGAGCCATTCTCGCCAGGGCTCGCCATCTCTCTGCCGGATTCCTCTCACAGATATGCGCACCTTCCTGCATACTGCGAGGGGAATCCGCCAAAAACATGGAGAGTTTAAAGTATGGCGAATGGCCATTCTCGCAGTTCTCTGCATTGGCCCCTGTGTGTTTAAATCACTAATGGCTAGTTCCACGAAAAGGGGTTAACTGATTCTGGGAAAGGAGTTAATATATCATATGTCTATAGTTACTAATTTTGCAGCAGTTTACTCTCCATGACATTCAAATATATATTGGATATTGTGGTGTCTTTAGTAGTGATATAATGATTTCATTTAATATTACATATGTAGAGAATTCTAATGTAATCTTCATAATTCCAACTAAGAATAATTCTCCTATGTCCTTACATTATATAAATGTTTCATTATAGGATTTACTGTAGTAATAAAACTAATTTCTAATATGAATAGCTCTTTGTTACCTGAATATTAAAAAGGGTAGGTATATAGCAACTATACAGTGGAAGAAAATAATATACAATGTAATTGACCAATATGATTCTATAAAGAAGAATGAATAAGCTAATTATAGTGGATGTTGAATTGTATTAATTATATGTCTTTGATATCCGTTATAGTAATAATATAGTAGTTAAGCAATAATATATGATTGAATTAACTAATATTGCTCTAAGAAGAGTAAATAAGTTAATTAAAATGAATGCTAAAATTTAATAATTATATGTCTTCAGTATCTATTCTCTGTAAATACAATTAATGTGTCTCCAAATGAGTATACAGACTCTGAGTGTATGCAATAAGGGGTGAACCAAAAACAATTAAGTGACTAACCAATGAAAATCGGGAGGTAACTACATTACCTAAGATAGGGACAGGCATAAGCTTATCAGGCCCTGACGACGCCTAAACGGAGAAACGCGTAGGGCATACTGGTTCTTCCTATCAGTTTGCAGATTGGAGAGGATGCGTGGGGACATTTCCACACTCTGTGCCTGTAACGGCATACGTGATGTCATCGGTGGAGAAGCGCGCAAGTCTCGCGATTCCTAGATGCAAGTCTCGCAGCTGCGAGACGCAGAAGTGGAAGTGGTGTCCCGAGTGATCGGGTGCAGGGTAGCAAGCACCAGAAGGAGACCACAGACCAGCTGTAACCATTCCGCAGAACACGTCAGGTATATTGAGATACCAACTGCAGGACTGCAGGACATTGTGAGATCCGGTTCATAGGACGAGTGTGAGATACTCCTAACATTCTCAACTGCTTTTAAAGGGCTCATACAATGTGAGTTTTTTTTACCTATCATGGTATACTAATGTTTTTTAATTAAATAGAGTTACACTATATTTGTGTCTTTTACCTTCTATATATATATATATATATATATATATATATATATATATATATATATATATATATGTAACGGTCATATCACCCCACCCAATCGTATATACCATGTGAGTGCGGGGAACATGCAATGTTACCAAGGGTGTGCGTGGTGCAATACCTGTTGGCTCACAGAAGGCTGAGCTTCCGCTATAGGGAACCTGGGGCAATATACTACAATACTAATTTACAATGATGCAGCGCCTCCACCTGCGATGGCTCCCAACAGAGGGGGAGTAGTTCCTCGCAGGACAATACACAATGACCACACAGACAGCTCTATATAACTATTGACTTTACTACATGCAACAACGTATTTAACCACAATATCTTACATAACCGGTGCTCCTCTCTAGAGGAGCCACGTATGGCGTCACGGCGGACGCTAACCTCTATGTGCCACGGCGGACGCTAACCTCTAGGTGTCACGGTGGACGCTACCACCTCTAGGCGTCACGGCGGACGCTACCACCTCTAGGCGTCACGGCGGACGCTAACCTTCCAAAGAGTGTTCCCACCCTGTGTCCAGCAACCCCAACCCAATGTCTCGCACTCCCAGGTCATATACCAATGTGTGTGTGGGTGTGACTGCGCAGCCACTATGTCTGGTGATAGGCCTTGTTGGTGCACGTGAGTTGTGGGTTACCTGCCCGGGCTCCAGCCACGGGTGCCGCTATATCACGGGGGTTGGATCCGCCGGGATATCCTCCTACGCGTGGGGTGAATTCCAGCGCGGATAATATCACCATACAGCTCCACGCCGTCTCTACCTTAATTAGGGTCTGTCTGCTGCCAGTAGGCCACAGTCACGCTAGCTGTGCCTCCGTGGAGATAGTCCAGTTCCCTTGTAGCAATCCAAGCAATGTCCGTGATACCCTCCTAACAAGTATATAATGGGGCAGGGTCCCTAACCTAGGGCCTGTCCCTACAATACTCAGCTAGGATGACTCAGGTCTATCTGGGGCCTAGGGGATTTGCTGGCCTAGTGCAGAGGGTCACAGACCCCTGCACCCTACCTCCTTCCCTTAGCTGCTCCAGTCCTCAACTGCTTTTCTCTGTCTGCTTTGTGCTGCCAGACTCATAGCTCTGCATCAGACTACCGCAACAATGTTGCAGATCTCCAGGTGCCTCTTACTGACAGAGGCAGCACAGCAACAGGAACTCACTCTAACACCTCAGCAACAACTAACAACGCGCGCTCGCATACCAGAAGGAGGGGGTGAGTGCGCAAGGGGGGCTAGCATGTCAAGGGGGACCTGGCTACATCCTCCCCCTGGTGAAAAACCCCAACGACCTCGCTTGGGATAAATAACTCAACCCATACATAAATTATATAATAAAAATGCATCAGATCATATAACTTAGCACATGCCCAACTCTAAACAATATTGCACAATTCCGTGAGCATCACAATCACAGATTGGATCCTGCTCCGAGAACACTGCTGCGCCTCATAATGGGGTGCCCCCATTTGATCGTAGGTGACCCGAGTTGGAGGGTACCGGATGCGTTGGCTCCGTCGGAGTTGTTCTTCTGCGACTCCCTCAGGGGAGTAGTACACATAGTCCTGAGGCTCGGCCTCTTCCCTTGAGGGGAGAATTGTCTCTGTAGGCACAAAGCTCGGGCTCTGTGGGTCCAAAGGCTGGCCTGTGGGTGCCACCTTAGTAGGCGTTGGCCTACGGGGCCCTTTACCCGTAGCTCCTCCGGGAGATGCCCCCATTGCGGGGAAGTCCCTTTGAGAGGGTCCTTCCATAGGATCTTGCAAAGTTTCAGGGTTGGTCTCGTTATCGACAGTCTCTTGACCCAACCCTGATACATCGGGCTCACCGTTGAGCGGTGTGGCCAATATCTCTGTCTCTTCATCTTCCACTTGTGGGATGGGAAGGAGATGATTACGGTGCCATACCTTTACCCGGCCATCAGTGTCTTTAATGTGATAGACCGGGAGGCCAGGCATCTGGGATTCAATTTCATACACTCCATCTCTCCATCGGTCAGCCAATTTGTGTTTTCCCGGGACCCCGAGATTGCGAAGCAACACCGCATCCCCAGGACGGAGTTCCCGATATTTGACATTATGATCATATCGCCGTTTGTTACCCGCATTCAGCTTAGCGGTGGACTTTTCCACTTGTTGAAAGGCCTGCTGCAAGCTGTCTTTGAGTCGTTGCACATATTTGAAGTGGGTAGCATTATGTACCCCATCCGTTGAGACTCTAAGACGCACATCCACTGGTAACCTCGCCTCTCTCCCAAACATGAGGAAGTATGGGGAGAACCCAGTTGACTCGTGTCTGGTGATGGAGTCTCCGGGAAGCGCAATATATGTAATAAAGAATAAAACAGTGATGGTGCAATATTGTTAAAACAAGGTTAGTGAATTCAAATAGTGATGACACGGCTTTCTATATATATACTCACAAACGTGTGAGGTTTTGCAGGCACATAAAGGTATCTTTTAAGGCATTCATTCAATCACCAGGAGATGCAGAGATCAGTGTTTCCCCGTGTGTATGGACTCCCAGGAACCTTATTTAAAAGATACAACTGGACATAGTGCAGACTGTATATATAGTTTATCAAAGGTAAGTAAAATCAATTACACTCACATATTTTCAGATACAGGTAAGCATTTTAGATCGCAATGGATCTCTCTGGCTGGGTCGATGGTGTCTCAGCTTCCCCTCTCTCGTGGCGTGCGTTCCACCAGTGCGTTCCAGACACCGGAAGTGATGTCATCCGCCGCGTCCACTTCCTGGGGTTCCAGCCGTCTCAGGGATAGAGCGTCACTCTACGCGTTTCACCACATAGGTTTCATCAGGAGTGACATCCTATTGCTTAATGTGGATATATATACCCTCAATTCTAATCTTATTGGTTGTTAATCCACCTGATTTTGTTCAAGTTAATCAAGCATGTTTAAGACTATAGTGGAAATGGAACGAGACTATCTCTGTACCGCATATGTTATTTACTCATCAATTGGCAATAATAAAGTGCAAGTGACATACATTTTATACAATAGATCATGAAATATACATTTTATACACTTGGTTTAAAATACATTTATTGTGTCCTCAGACCACATTTAGCAATAAAATAATAATAAAATGATTATAAAGTCAATTTTTGATTAAAATGTTAAAATGACTAAAGTGCAATATTTAAACAACAAATTTAAAAACAGACAGTCAAGGGAATCTTCCCTATGCTAGGGGGATGGAGATAAAAAGTGCATACATTATTTTGGCAAAGGCAGTTTCTAAAATGAGAATAAAAACAAATGATTAGTTCATTTTAAAATCATAAAAAAGGTTTCAAATCGAAATCTAAGTTCAGACCGGACGGAGACATAGTTTTTAATTCATACATCCAGAATGACTCTCTTTTGATCAATGCTGTGTGTCTGTTTCCCCCTCTCCAGTGGGGCATAACTTGCTCTATTGCTTTAAATTTTAACCCTTTCGGGTCCGCGTTATGTGCCATTAGAAAGTGGTTTGGAACACTATGGGTTGTCATTTTTCTTTTTATATTCCCTATGTGTTCCAAAATACGTGTTTTCAGGGGTCTAATGGTTTTCCCTATGTATTGGAGACCACACTCGCATTCGATCAGATATACAACAAAGTTGGATCTACAGTTTAAATGATGTTTTATATTGTATACCTTCTTAGTAATGTTCGACTGGAAGGTATTAGTAGTTTTACAACTGTAGTGGCAGGCTATGCAAAATTTGCAATCAAAGAATCCTTTAGGGGGATCCAACCAAGTCGGATTTTTTGTGGTTAAGGGACCCTTCAAGGCGCTAGGTGCTACTAGTTTCTTTATATTTGGTGCTTTTTTATACACCATTTGGACTCTATCTGGTAAAGAGGTACCTATGATGGGATCATTCTTTAGAATTGACCAGTGTTTATTCAGTATGTTGTTTATTTTGTGTGCATCTCTATTGTATTGGGTAATAAAGGGTACTTTCAGTTTGTTGTCTCCACTAGATTTTACTTTAGGAGTTAACATGGACTCTCTTGATATTTGTCTTGTTTTATCCAATGCTTTTTGGATCACATTTGATTTGTAATTCCGTTCTGAAAACTTTCTGGACAATATGGTAGATTGTTCTTCATACACCTCATTATCAGTGCAATTTCGTTTAATTCTGCAGTATTGGCCGTATGGAATATTTTTTATCCATCTATTAAGATGGCAGCTTGACTGCAGGATGTAATTGTTAGCATCTACATCTTTGAAGAAATTTTTTGTCTTAACAACATTATTTTCAATGTATATTGTTAGGTCCAGAAAGTTAACAGTGGTCTTACTGAAGGTGGAGGTAAATCTAAGGTTTAAATCATTATTGTTCATATACATGAAAAATGTTTCCAAATCCTCCAATGAACCCTTCCAAACAAAGACAATATCGTCAATGAACCTCCGCCATGTGACCAAATTTGCACCCCGACCCACCCAAGACCATATGTACAGATCTTCCCACATGGCCATGAGTAGGTTAGCATAGCTGGGAGCAAATTTGGTCCCCATGGCGGTTCCACACAATTGCAGGTAGAACTCCTCATTAAACCAGAAGAAATTTTTGGTTAACACAAATCGGATACATCTGATGAGGAATTCTATCTGTACCCCTGGGATTATCCCTTCTTTCTCTAGGAACATTTTTACCGCCCTGCATCCATCCTCATGCTTTATTGAAGTGTACAGGGCTGTAACATCGGTGGTCACCAATATATAATTATTTTGCCACTCTATGTTCCTAAGTGCCCCGATAGCATCACTGGTGTCTTTTAAATAAGATTTTAGATTTTTTACACTGTCCTGTAGATAGCTATCAATAAATTCTGACAGGTTAGCTGTTAATGATCCGATCCCAGATATTATTGGTCTTCCTGGGGGGTGTGTGATATTTTTATGGATTTTTGGAAGAAAGTAGAAGACCGGGAAAACCGGATCCTGCACATCTAGGAACTGAAATTCATGTTCCTCCAGAATTCCCAGTCTTCTACCATCCTCCAATAGGGCTTGAAGTTCTTTTCTATAATGTTTAGTGGGATTAGACTTCAATTTCTGATATGTTGTTTTATCGCCCAAAATTTTATTTGATTCTTGCATATAATATTCATGATCCAAAATCACAACACCCCCCCCCTTATCTGCTGGTTTGATCACAATCGTTTTGTCTGATGTTAAACCTTGCGCTATTTTTTCCTCTTTAGTCAGGTTATGATGATGCCTGTCCTTATTGTTACATAAGGATTCCAAATCCTTTGTTACTAATTGAAAAAATACCTCAAGATGATTTCCCTTAGCGAATTTGGGGAAAAATTGTGATTGAGGTTTAAATTTCGAATGGACAAAGCTTGGGGTACTAGCATTTGGGGATGATGAATTAGTGTTTTTATTTTCCCAATTTCTAGACTCCACATCTTTGTTCATAAAAAATCTTTTTAGTGTTAGTGTTCTTAAAAATTTATTTGTATCTACATAAAGACCAAATTTATTTGGTCCAATGGTGGGAGCAAATGTAAGTCCCTTACTAATCACTTTATTTTCACAATCCGTTAAAAAAATTTTGCTCAAATTAAAAATATTTTTCGTGGTATTTATTGTATTTTTCTTGCCTTTCCGTAATCTTCCCCCTCGTCTCCCTCTGACATGCGTCTTTTGTTTCTTTGGACAAGACCTGGTTTCGGAATTGTTAGGGGGTGAAATGGATTCCTGGTTTCCCAGGAACTCATACACCCCCCTTGTACCAAAAAAGAAGAAGAGGACGAAGGGGAGGGTGAATCAATTGATTGGCCCATTTTTGATTTTTCCTTTCCTGAGGATTCTATGATGTCTTTTATCTCCAAATGTTTAGTTTTTTCTTTAAATTTCCCCCCACTCGTGTCTGGTGCAATTATATGCATGCACCAAGGCTTCCACGTGTCGACTCCACTCCGATTTCTGAGCACTCTGTAGTGTTCCGAGCATATCTAGTAAGGTCCGATTAAAACGCTCGGGTAGCGCATCCCCTTCGGGGTGATACGGGGTCGTTCGGGATTTGGCAATGTTCAGCATTTTGAGCAGTTCCCTGATCAATGTACTCTCGAAATCCCTTCCTTGGTCAGAGTGAAGGTGGTTAGGAAGGCCGTAATGTACAAAGTACTTTTCCCATAATATCTTCGCCACGGTGATGGCTTTCTGGTCTTTAGTAGGGAAGGCTTGAGCATACCGAGTGTAATGGTCGGTGATGACTAGCACATTGCATATTCCCCGGCTATCAGGCTCAATACACAGAAAGTCCATACACACGAGGTCCATAGGACCAGAACTTTTTAGATGACCCATGGGGGCGGCTCGAGTAGGTAGGGTCTTGCGCTGAATACACCGAGTACAGCGGCGACAGTGGTGTTCAACGGCTTCTCGCATCTTGGGCCAGAAAAAGCGATCTCTGACTAACCCAAAAGTCTTGTCTATACCAAGATGTCCATGATCATCATGTAGGGACTTCAACACCAGGTATTGTAAGTTCTTAGGGAGGACTAGTTGTCTCCTATCCGGGTGGTTGTGGTATTGCACCACCCGATAGAGCAAGCAATTGTCTATTTCAAATTTGTCCCATTCTCGCATGAGCAAGGCCACCAAGTCATTGGGCGCGCGTTTCAGAAGGGCTGGGTTCCTCTTTTCAACGGCGTGCCGGATGATACTAGCAACCGGATCTCGTATTTGGTAGTCTACCAGATCTTTCCACCGGAACACCTTGTCGTGCGTGAGGTGCATCCCTTTTGGGTCGCAGTAGGCGGCGGGGACAGCCTGCGACTGGCATCCCAAGGAATCGGCCACTCGTAATTCGGAGAAGGCCACTTGGTCATTAACTATGGCGGCAGTTTTACACATAGCCCGCACTCCGGGACCGGGAAGTTCTTCCCATTCCTCATCATCTGGGGTAGCGAGTAGTCCTGGCCTTCGGGAGAGGGCGTCCGCCAAAATATTCAATGGTCCTGGATTATACTTCAAGGAGAAGCGGTAGTTACTGAGGGCAGCCTGCCATCGGTGGCCTGCTGCATCTAATTTGGCCGACGTATTGATGTACGTGAGGGGATTGTTATCCGTCCTTACCTCGAAGGTGACACCGTACAGGTAATCGTGGAGCTTCTCGGTGATAGCCCACTTGAGAGCCAGAAACTCCAACTTGTGGACGGGGTATCTCTGCTCACTGGGTGTCAAGCTGCGGCTGATGTAAGCTACAGGCCGCAGACCCTCCGGGTGCTTCTGGTGCAGGACGGAGCCTAGTCCATTTAGACTGGCATCCACATGCAGGACGTATGGCTGTTCGGGATCCGCATAAGCAAATACGGGCGCTTCGGTCAGACACTTCTTCAGTTTCAGGAAGGCCTGCTCACACTCAGAGGTCCATTTGTCACCGAACGGTTGGCGGCCGATACAGCCTTCTTCCCGGTCTCTGAAGGGTATATTTTCAACAGATTGTTTAGGGGTTTAGCCTTGCTCGAGTACCCTTCCACGAAGCGGCGGTAATACCCACAGAACCCCAGGAAGGATCGCAGCTCTGTGACGTTCTCTGGGCGAGGCCAAGTTCACTACGGCCTCTACCTTGGCAGGGTCGGTGGCGATCCCTTTGGCGGACACTATGTGCCCCACGTAGGTCACCGAGGTATGGCAAAATCGGCACTTGTCTAGGGATAATTTCAAACCTTCGTTCCCCAGACGGTCGATCACCTTAAACAATCGCTCTTCGTGCTCTTCCAGAGTCCTTCCGAAGACGATGATATCATCCAGGTACACCAGACACTCCCGGGGAATCATGTCCCCGATAGTCTTTTCCATCAACCTTTGGAACGTAGCAGGCGCCCCACATATACCTTGGGGCATACGGGTGTATTGATAGAATCCCAGGGGGCAGACGAAAGCTGTTTTCTCCTGGTCTTCCGCAGTCATGGGCACCTGATAGTACCCTGATCGGAGATCAAGCACGCTAAACCAGTGACTTCCATTCAGCGCATTCAGGATCTCTTCAATGCGCGGAAGGTTGTATTGATCTGGGATCGTGCGATTGTTCAGTGTTCGATAGTCGATACACAGTCGTACGGACCCGTTCTTTTTCCGCACCACCACTATGGGCGACGCGTAAGGTCCTCGTGATTCCGTCACAATCCCCGCGGTTTCCATGTCTTGTATGGCGTCCCTCACATCGTCCACATCCCGAGGGGCGATGCGACGAGAACGTTCCCGGAACGGAGTGGCATCGCTCATTCGAATGGTATGTTGGGCACTGCGGCTGCACCCCACATCCATCTCGCTCGTGGAGAACACATGTCGTCGTTGCAGCAGCTGGGTGGTCAACCGTTCTTTCCACTCTGTGGACAGCGTCGACTCGCCAAAGTTGAAGTCCAGATCGACTACCCGCTCATGCGCGGCCGCCGCCTTCACCTGAGGCGTGGCTCCCACCGGGCTGACCGGATATATGCATCCCAACTTCTGGTCGACGTCAAACTCCATCGGAAAGGGGGAGAGATTCTGCACATACACGTGGGTTCGAATAGGGATCTTAGCCATCCATTCCCTCACTTCGGGTAGTACTCTATACCCTCGCTGAACCTCTTCTTCTTCAGGCTCACTCTCCAGCGAGAACAGTTGGTCGTTCTTGTCTCGGTCGGGATAACAACACCTGACGGCCATCTTTTGCACTCCCCCTGGTAATATGGTCGTCAGTCCTCGTTGACGATTGTAGAGGTCCCCATAACGCTCCAAGGCATATACCCGGTGGCACTCTTCTCGTAAGATGGGGTCTAGGAGCGAATCGGCCAGCCTCAACTCGTTGGTCTCTTTCAAGTAGGCTCGGATTATAGCTTGCACTATGTCCGCATTGGTTCCCAAGATGATTGGGTACTTGCAATGGTCTTGGGGCTCCGGGCATACCATGGCCGCTACCTGCATGGGGTGCTTCTTGCCGGTGTTCAGTTGGAGTATGTCCAGCTGGACCCTTACAATCCCATCGATGGGGTAGTCTTCATTACTTAACCCCCTAACCTTCATATGTTCGGCCGGCCTCAGGGGGCAGTGTTGAAGGTGCTGATCATAGAACTTGCGATATATTATGGTTACTTGGGACCCTGTGTCCAATAGGGCCGAGGCGTATATATCCCTTCTAGTACCACGGGCACGATGGCCGCAGGGCCCACTTGACTGCAAGCTTCACCGGGTGAGGCGTCATCCCTGGGGCCAGCGTCAGAAGGGGCATCCGGGGTTCCAGAATGAGGGAGTTCGGGGTCAGCTTCTGCCATCGGTACACTGCAGACCATAGACTGGGCTGATTTCCCTCTATTGGGAGGGTGTTCCTCAGGATGACCTTCTTTTTCTGGGCAGTTACGGAGGACGTGACCCTTCTTTCCGCAGTTATAGCATACAACCGGACGGCTTTCCAGGCGACTCGTGGACGGGGAAGGTGGTCGGTCGGGGGGTCTTGGTTTGTACCCCTTGGACAAGGCAGCAGACTCTTCCTTCTTTTCCGTAGAGCCCTTTCCTTTGGAGGCAGAGGGGCTCTTAGGTGTAGCAGTTGAGTGTAGCATAACATGAGCCTCCTGTAGTTTCACTTGCCGCAGCAACTCGGTGAACTTGTAGGGGCCCCCGTCCATTATCTTGCTGCGGAGCATATTGGCTATGGGGTGAGTGGGGCTTGATCCCCGCAGATACTGCTTATGGAGAGCTTCATCCATCCCCGAGGCGGAGACCAGCTTACGATTGAGTAGGATCCCGAGGACCAGCTGTAGGCGGTGGATAAAAGCCGACAAGTCTTCCCCTTCCTTCTGATAAAGATGGAAATACTTCGTCCAGAGCGCTCCTTTGTCCTCGGCTAGCCCGTATGCTTCTAACAGGAACGCCACCATTTCCAACGCTGTCAACTCTGGGTGTTGGTCCCTGTGGATGGTCAACATAGTAGACGCAGGGGGTCTGAGGCATTCCATGATGCGCTGCCGCTTTACCGTGTCAGTGCACAACCATTCCTCTACTACTTTTACGGCATTCTCCCTCCAAAGGTCTATCCCTTCCTCTCCCTGGGGTATTGGAAGTATTCCAGAGAAGGCCTTAAGCTTCCGGTAGCTTTGAGACTGGGAGGCCACAGTGAGGGCTTCTACGAATTGGGGTAACGTCACCCCCATTATGGAACCTTCGTTCGTTGCTCTCTCCCTGATAGGCCGGGAGTTTACCCCGCGGGGTACGGTGTCGGGTGGAGAGGGGGGGCAGTCAGCCCAACTACTGGCTTCCGGGAGGGTGCTTGGGGTAAAGGAGACTTTGGGTTGGGGACGGTCAACCCGGTTTGGGGTACTGGACACGGGGGTACGTGGTGTCCAGGTACTGGTGGACGGTTCGTCTGGATCTTGAGGAGGGGCTCTGAGCGAGAACATTTCCCTTATTACTGGTAAGTCCGAGTATATAAGGGGGTATCCTTCTGGTGGGCACTCGGGGGCTACTAGAATATTCGGGGCCGCTTCAGGGCCTATGTCCCGCCCCACGGTGAATAATAGGGCACTCAAATCATAAGTAGCGTCGAACACCCTGCCACGGTACCATACTCTATCTAGCCCTAAGAGCTTGCTCAGAGAGTTCCAGATGTCAGTTTCCGCTACTAACGCCGGGACGTTCCCTACAGCGACAACGTGTCTAGGTGGTTCACGGACGGTGGTGGCCCACGCGTGGACCTCTTGACGGGAGGCAATTACCATGATGCTGATCTGTTTTGAATAGGGCACCCCAGGTCTAAGATCTCAGCAGCGCCTCCAAATGTAACGGTCATATCACCCCACCCAATCGTATATACCATGTGAGTGCGGGGAACATGCAATGTTACCAAGGGTGTGCGTGGTGCAATACCTGTTGGCTCACAGAAGGCTGAGCTTCCGCTATAGGGAACCTGGGGCAATATACTACAATACTAATTTACAATGATGCAGCGCCTCCACCTGCGATGGCTCCCAACAGAGGGGGAGTAGTTCCTCGCAGGACAATACACAATGACCACACAGACAGCTCTATATAACTATTGACTTTACTACATGCAACAACGTATTTAACCACAATATCTTACATAACCGGTGCTCCTCTCTAGAGGAGCCACGTATGGCGTCACACAGGACGCTAACCTCTATGCGCCACGGCGGACGCTAACCTCTAGGCGTCACGGCGGACACTACCACCTCTAGGCGTCACAGCGGACGCTACCACCTCTAGGCGTCACGGCGGACGCTACCAACTCTAGGCGTCACGGCGGACGCTAACCTTCCAAAGAGTGTTCCCACCCTGTGTCCAGCAACCCCAACCCAATGTCTCGCACTCCCAGGTCATATACCAATGTGTGTGTGGGTGTGACTGCGCAGCCACTATGTCTGGTGATAGGCCTTGTTGGTGCACGTGAGTTGTGGGTTACCTGCCCGGGCTCCAGCCACGGGTGCCGCTATATCACGGGGGTTGGATCCGCCGGGATATCCTCCTACGCGTGGGGTGAATTCCAGCGCGGATAATATCACCATACAGCTCCACGCCGTCTCTACCTTAATTAGGGTCTGTCTGCTGCCAGTAGGCCACAGTCACGCTAGCTGTGCCTCCGTGGAGATAGTCCAGCTCCCTTGTAGCAATCCAAGCAATGTCCGTGATACCCTCCTAACAAGTATATAATGGGGCAGGGTCCCTAACCTAGGGCCTGTCCCTACAATACTCAGCTAGGATGACTCAGGTCTATCTGGGGCCTAGGGGATTTGCTGGCCTAGTGCAGAGGGTCACAGACCCCTGCACCCTACCTCCTTCCCTTAGCTGCTCCAGTCCTCAACTGCTTTTCTCTGTCTGCTTTGTGCTGCCAGACTCACAGCTCTGCATCAGACTACCGCAACAATGTTGCAGACCTCCAGGTGCCTCTTACTGACAGAGGCAGCACAGCAACAGGAACTCACTCTAACACCTCAGCAACAACTAACAACGCGCGCTCGCATACCAGAAGGAGGGGGTGAGTGCGCAAGGGGGGCTAGCATGTCAAGGGGGACCTGGCTACATATATATATATATATATATATATATATATATATATATATATATATATGAAAGTAAAAAGAAAAGAAAACAGGCGCACACCTAGTGCATTAAAGTTAAACATTAATTTTATGGAACATTTAAAACCAGACAAATGCTCACTCACAAGTTTAGCGGTATTTCAATGCAGTTATGAGATAGGCCCTCATAAGCCAGTGGTAACGTTCGAGCCAGCAATGGTGTCCTCTCGTGCGCGGTCTCCTTCTACCGGAAGTGACGTTCACCCGGTCTGGTGTCCCGCACAAAACGGAAGTCCCTCCAGGAAACCAAGGCCTCGCCTGCCTGCCTGACTGAAGAAGTCATCATCGATGACGAAACGCGTAGGGCGTGGCTAAAGCAGAGCAGCCATCTTTCCCACTGAGAGCGGATTGAGAGGAACGCAGCTTGTGGGAGGCTCGGCGAAGCAGATCAGTGGATATATCGTTTGGCTCTATTGGTGGTGCAGCAGCTAGAGGCAGGCAGGCGAGGCCTCGGTTTCCTGGAGGGACTTCCGTTTTGTGCGGGACACCAGACCGGGTGAACGTCACTTCCGGTAGAAGGAGACCGCGCACGAGAGGACACCATTGCTGGCTCGAACGTTACCACTGGCTTATGAGGGCCTATCTCATAACTGCATTGAAATACCGCTATACTTGTGAGTGGGCATTTGTCTGGTTTTAAATGTTCCATAAAATTATTGTTACACTTTAATGCACTAGGTGTGCGCCTGTTTTCTTTTCTTTTTTCTTTCATAGGTATTCCTAGGGAGTTATGATCCCTCATAAACGGGCTGCCTATACCTGGATGCATTTATCTGGAACAGGACTCTGTGACTTTTAAAGGTTTTATAAATTTTTGGAAAAAAGTTTTTATTTTTCTAATATTTTTTACATTTTTTCATTTAAATTTTTATTTTATTCAGGTTATTTCCCATATAATAACTTATTTTTCCATATATATTTTTTATAATTATTTTGTTTTGTATACTTTGTATTAAAATCAATACTGTTATTACACATTTTATCTTAGAACCACATAGGGTTTTTTTATATACATATTTTTCTACCTTAGCCACCCCATAGGTTGTATCAACGCAGTTGGCTACTTACTCACAGTTAGGCAGGTTACTCCATTAGGCGCTCCTTTATTATTTTTGTTTTGTTTTGTCATATATATATATATATATATATATATATATATATATATATATCAAACAAAAAAGAAAAAAGCAGCGCCTCTATTAAGCCAAAACCATAAAGTGCATGAACTATATAAAATATTAATAATTAATAAATTATAATAGTATATAATAAATAAACAATATAAACTATATAGTATAAAATATATATATATAATCAATTCGATCAAACTATAAACCATGAACTAATTAATTAAATATATGAATATAAATATGCAACATGAAATATCAAAAACAGAGAAAAAAACAGTATAAAAACCAGTCCTCAAAAATAAGTCCAGTATTGATGTAGGTTCCGGTATGGAGGGTCTCCGGCAGCTCTCAGTGTGGTCAAACCAAGTCCACAGTGAATCTAGGGGGGAAAAAGGAGGAGAGAGCGCACGCCCATAGCGTAAAATTGTATTTTAATGAGGGGAGGGGGAAAGGGGGGGTAAAAAATGCACTCACAAGGGTACAATAAAATCAAGCATTTGTGATATAATCACCACCATCCGGTACGTATCTGCAACGTCTTGGGGCAGTCCCAGTCTTGCAGTCTCAGGATCGTACTCCTAAACAGATGTCCAGAGCAGATGGTATTCGCTCCTGCAGTATGAGTCCTGTAAGATGGCTCCGTGTTATAGGAGCTTCTGCAGCAGTGCGCATGGATCAGTCCGTTCCAGCGCTCGTTGATGACGTCAGTGTTAATGCGTCTGACGTGATGACGCTCCCTGACGCATTTCGTCACTCTCGGGTAACTTTCTCAAAGGGTAGTGTGGAGATGGGGGAGGTCCGGTATTATATAGAGAGTCCAATCATCTCAATTACTTTGATCATCCACCCATTCTCAGCTGAAAGTGCTAAGTGCTCCTACATATATACAAATGCCTTAATTCAAGTTTTAAAAATAAAATGTATCTAAAAGTACTTAAAGAAGCTTGTTGGATTGGAGACAAACAGTACATATTTTGTCACATGAGATATATAGCTCACCATAAAAGAATCCCAAGGGGAACTACCTTCCAAATAATAAAACATCAAAGTCACATTAGATAGATTCATCACAAAAAACAATGTTTGTCACAAGTTTTGAGCACCTGGTCTCACTTGACCACGAGCACGGTTTTTGAGGTGGAATCACTTTTTCACCACCCGGGCTACAAAAAAAAAAAAAAGCTGTCTGTGGGTGGTTTTCTGGGTATGCACCTTAACCCTGGCTGTGCTCAAAGCTGTGACCATGCAGCAAGCTTAAGCCTATAGGGAACCATGTTAAAAATGGTTATTGAGGCAAAAAGTGACACTGTGTGCTCATTTGCCTGTCATTTCCCAGAATCCCTTGCTGCAGTGGAAGTGCTGTATGCTGGGTGATAATGGGGAAAGGTGGGGTTGCAGACCTGCCTAAGACATGCAGATGAGCATACAGCTATATTTGCATATTTGCTTTCCTGTGGAGGGTTTTTGTCACTTTTTTTACTCACCATAACTTAACTCAGTATTATGGTTCAGCCTATCCCATAAGCCTCTCTTGCATTCCCAGTAAAATCAACCCCACACTGATGAGACCCATCAAGGTCGAAACAGCTGTCTGTGGGTGGTTTTCTTGGTATGCACCTTAACCCTGGCTGTGCTCAAAGCTGTGACCATGCAGCAAGCTTAAGCCTATAGGGAACCATGTTAAAAATGGTTATTGAGGCAAAAAGTGACACTGTGTGCTCATTTGCATGTCATTTCCCAGAATCCCTTGCTGCAGTGGAAGTGCTGTATGCTGGGTGATAATGGGGAAAGGTGAGGTTGCAGACCTGCCTAAGACATGCAGATGAGCATACAGCTATATTTGCATATTTGCTTTCCTGTGGAGGGTTTTTGTCACTTTTTTTACTCACCATAACTTAACTCAGTATTATGGTTTAGCCTATCCCATAAGCCTCTCTTGCATTCCCAGTAAAATCAACCCCACACTGATGAGACCCATCAAGGTCGAAACAGCTGTCTGTGGGTGGTTTTCTGGGTATGCACCTTAACCCTGGCTGTGCTCAAAGCTGTGACCATGCAGCAAGCTTAAGCCTATAGGGAACCATGTTAAAAATGGTTATTGAGGCAAAAAGTGACACTGTGTGCTCATTTGCATGTCATTTCCCAGAATCCCTTGCTGCAGTGGAAGTGCTGTATGCTGGGTGATAATGGGGAAAGGTGGGGTTGCAGACCTGCCTAAGACATGCAGATGAGCATACAGCTATATTTGTGTATATATATATATATATATATATATATATATATATACACACATACACACATACACACATATACACCCATATATATATATATATAAATCGCTTCTAGGCCTTTTGGCTAAGATCAAGGCGATATGAGTGCTCCTCTCGACCTGCACAGCTATGACCAAATGCAGTACCATCCTATCTGGGGCTTCAGTAGGAAAGGTCTGTGGCAAGCATTTGGCCCTCTAGCTCGTTGAGAGGTGGTGTCCAGGCCCCGGACCACAGAACCCCTGAGCCTTCAGGCTAAAGGGGGATGGCATTCGAACAACCAGCTCTTCGGGGCTGGGGTGCACCCGCACAACCCTCGAAAGAGGGGGAGATGATGCGAACTCCCTTGCGGGCCTCGGGCCAGAGGGAGGAAGAGACGGATGTCCTGAATCCTAACTGAGGTAGGCATCAATGTCCCTGGAGACCTAGGCTTTCGGTGCTGAAATCTTCAGGGAAACTGTGCACTGAGGGCGGGTATGACTTCGGTTGGACAGTCCAAGGGCAAGCTCCCTATCCACTGAAGTGGACTAGGATCCGATGAGCGAGAGGGTGTACCCTCTCGGGAGGAAAAAAAAAAAAAGTCTGTCCTGTGAAGGACAGATTCTCAGACTACACCTGGTCCTCTGGTCATGGCGTGAGAATGCGGATGCAAAGTAGCCCGGGCCTATTTTCTCTGCACCCCAGGAGTGGTTAACCAGGGGCAGTACCACTTGCTGCACCTTCGGGTTGTGGAGGTTGAGGATTTGCAACCTCCACTTCAAGAGCACTTGGCACGAGCACTGATTATTCGCACCCCTATTTTTCCCGCACTTGGCCCCCCTTATTGCCTTCCGCTGAGGGGACAAGCCAATTATTTTTGTCACCGCCTGGCCTTGCACGGGGCCGGGCGTGCACTCATGCACACCTTTTTGTGTCGTCTGTCAGAGCACTTCCTGCACTGCATCACACAGCGCACAGGAGCACTTGCACTATGGATTTTTGATGTTTCGTTGGTGTTGGGTTATCGTCACCCCTTTCTTCGGAGAGTAAAGACTGAGTGCTGGCTAGTGATCGCCATCCCTACGGGGGAAGATTGCGATGGGTTAGTAGGCGTCAGCCGAACACCCTAAAGACTTGGACCCTCCTGCGGCGCCTGCAGCGCTAGGAGGGAACGAGATGGACGTCGGAGTCTCCGGACGAAGACGTCGCTGTAACAGGACTCTTGGCTTCGGCTGAAGAGGACTGTCACTGGCATGACTGGCCTACTCTCCGGAGCGAACTTAGGGCCTCATGCAGTAAGGCCCGATAAAATCTTTTCACCAAGTGTGGCGGATAGGTGGGGGATCGGTCTTTTTTTGGCGATTTGCCCTCGCAGTATTCAGTAAGGGCCGAATCCTTCCGATCCCTGCCGAAGCACTGCGAAAGCAAAGCTGCCGATGAGCCTGTGCCGATACAGGCTGGCTCCCGATAAGCCTTTCGATAGGCCTTGTCTGCCGATAGATGTTTGCAGCAGAGAGAAACAAGCTGCTCTCTCAGCGCAAACATCGGCAACAAATAAAGTATTTTTAAACAACTTTTATTCATAGTGTACATGTGCAGGGGGTCTCCGGAGTTGACCCGCATTGGTTTCAGGTCGGGGGAACCCCTGCTCCCCGAGATACAGGCCCCTTTATGAGGTGCCGGTATCCCTCTGCATTTAAAGGTCCCGATCACGTGACCGCGGCATGTAAACAAAGCAGAGGGATACCGGCACTCCCTAAAGGGGCCTGTATCTCGGGAAGCAGGGGGTCCCCGGACCTAAAACAAAAACGCTTCAGCTCCGGAGACCCTCTGCACATCTACACTATGAGTAAAACACACACATCAATAAAGACTCGTTCCTTACCTTACAGGGTATCTGCTACGGTAGTGAAGCAGCATTAATATTTATTTAATAATAGTGTACAGTGAGCAGGGAGTCCCCCAAGAACCAGGGACCCCCTGCTTCCCAAGTTACAGGCCCCGGAATGTGTCATCGGGTGGCAGTGTCGCCGCCATCTTTATAGCGTCCATTCGCGACGTGCCGCTATAAATATGGCGGCGACACTGTAACCGATGCCCCAAACCGGGGCCTGTAATTCGGGAAGCAGGGGGTCTCTGAGACACAAATTAATGCGGTTCAGCTCAGGGGGCCCCCTGATTCCGCACAATATTATTAAAAATACATAAATGCTGCTTCATTACCATAGCGGATAGCCGCTAAGGCAATGAAGGGGTCAAGGCAGAATAGCATGTTTATTGGGGACATTTGCCCCCAATAAACATTGCAATACACAACATACACCCCTGTGTATGTAAAATACATAAACAACAATTAATACATTAAATACATATAGTACTCACCACCCATGTCCGGCTGCCACGATGAAGGCCGTCCTCATCTTCATCCTGCCCATTACCCCATCCGCTTCTGCTAAACAGACACAATAATTAAAACATCCAATGTAATGTCCCCTAACCGCTTAATCACCATAGCGGTTATTAACCGCTACAGTCATTAAGGGGTTAACCCACCATCACCCACATACCCTAACCCACTAACCCCCCCAACCACCCTCACCCACTACCCACAGGGGAGTCCTACCAAATACCCTTGGGGCCAATACCCCTCCCCCAGCACATACAGTACAATAATGTGCCAAATAACTATTATCCACATAGGATAATACATTATTTGGCCATTATTAAACACATTAAATACCTTAATAAAATAAAGAAAATTCTACTAACCTCATCAATAAGAAGGCTCCGTCGCCAGCATCATCCTTGGGGTCCGTTGCCAAAATAATAAATAGGCAATACATCTCAATTACATTAACATACCAATGAACCCCTTAATCACCTTATCGGGTACTAACCTCAAAGGTAATTAAGGGGTGAAGCCATCCTGCAATGGCAACACCACTTATGCATAACATCCTCAATGAATTAAAAAGCAATTTCCTAACCAAATCTCATTTAATCATTCAATCTGAAGGCTCAAATGCCACTTAAAACATTGCATTTACAGTGTATACATGTAGCATAACATGTAAACTGCATGTACACGCTGCAAATCAATGTTAACAATACAGTAATCCAACTCAAATAGCCTGACATCACAAGAACTATATTATGTAAGCAAATAAAGTCAACATCAATGAATAAACACACATGAATTACATCCCTAAACAATTAAAATACCATCCATACCAATTACACAATTAACTATAGCTATCGTAACAGAGAACAACTTGAAAACATACAAAAAAGGACAACAACAATTACAATATACTATAGCAAGCCTCTCCATAACCTACAGTACAGCATACTTTTTAATTAATTGAGGATGTTATGCATAAGTGGTGTTGCCATTGCAGGATGGCTTCACCCCTTAATTACCTTTGAGGTTAGTACCCGATAAGGTGATTAAGTGGTTCATTGGTATGTTAATGTAATTGAGATGTATTGCCTATTTATTATTTTGGCAACGGACCCCAAGGATGATGCTGGCGACGGAGCCTTCTTATTGATGAGGTTAGTAGAATTTTCTTTATTTTATTAAGGTATTTAATGTGTTTAATAATGGGCAAATAATGTATAATCCCTATGTGGATAATAGTTATTTGGCACATTATTGTACTGTATGTGCTGGGGGAGGGGGTATTGGCCCCAAGGGTATTTGGTAGGACTCCCCTGTGGGTAGTGGGTTGAGGGTGGTTGGGGGGGGTTAGTGGGGAGGGTATGTGGGTGATGGTGGGTTAACCCCTTAATGACTGTAGCGGTTAATAACCGCTATGGTGATTAAGGGGTTAGGGGACATTACATTGGATGTTTTAATTATTGTGTCTGTTTGCAGAAGCGGATGGGGCATGGGCAGGATGAAAATGAGGATGGCCTTCATCGTGGCAACCGGACATGGGTGGTGAGTACTATATGTATTTAATGTATTTATTGTTGTGTATGTATTTTAAATGGACAACTGCACTATTATCCATTTGTGGATAATAGTCATTGTGCCCTTACTATACTGTGTGTTAGGGGGGTATAGGTGTTGTTGGGGTCATATATATATATATATATATATATATATATTTATTTATTTAGTTAGTGTGGGGCTGGTGTGTGTATTTTTTATTATTGTGGTAGTGGGGGTGGGTGAAGGGGGTATTAGGCTTGTTTAGGGCTTGCGGGTGGGTCAGCGGGAGGCCTTAACCCCTTCATGACCGTAGCGGTATTACCGCTATGGTCGTGAAGGGGTTAAGTGCCCCCGCAACCCCCCGCAAGTCCTAAACTCACACCCAGGGCCAAATACCCCCTTCACCCACCCCCGCTATCCACAATAAAGATGGCACGGTGGGGTTAACCCCTTCATTGCCTTAGCGGTTAGCCGCTAAGGTAATGAAGTGGCTTTTAAATGCCTTTTTCCTGCCTCGGATGCATGCCGGGGGGGCCCGGTGCGGGTATAAGCTCCGGAGACCCCCGGCATCAATCACAAGCAGGAAAAAGGGCTGATTTTTTTCTAAGTGTCGCCCCGGCCGATGCTTCTCCTCCAGCAAGTTGCCAACTTTAGTTGGCGGGCTGGATTGGCCATAAAATCTCCAATCTGTGGTACCGATCAGCAGCGAAAAGCTGATCGGGGCTTCCTGAATTCAGCCGGGTTTAAAAAGTGCCGATAAGTGGCTTATCGGCAGCCGTCTACCGATAAGTTCTTATCGGGATGAAAAGTTGCCGATAATTCCCACTTATCGGCACTTACTGAATCAGGAAGGAAAAAATGGCTATAAAATGCCGAAAAAGCCTTATCGGGGCTTACTGCATGAGGCCCTTAGTCACAAGTTTTGCGCACCTGGTCTCACTTGACCATGAGCACGGATTCAGAGGTGGATCACTTTTTTTCACCGCCCGGGCTACTACAAAAAAAAAATATATATATATATATATATATATATACACATACAGTGTTCGACAAATCACCCAAAAACCTACTCGCCCAACCAAAAAATCTACTCGCCACCTAGTCCCGTCCCCAACCCTGCCCCCTAGTCCCTCCCCCAACCCTAGTCCCGCCCCCAACCCCGCTTTAACATAAAATATATAAATAAAATACATTTAATAAATTCCTAGTCAGTACAACATTCATTTTTGACATAAATGTATTTATTGTATTACATTATACTACAATTAGGCCTTGTTACGTGTGTGTGTGTGTAAATGTCAGATCTAGAAATAAAAGCCAGGTGTGAATGACTAGTTTCCTGAACCTCTTAACCAGTGTCTGGATGTCCCCGCTTCATAATATCTAAAGCAACAATCCCGCCTGGGATCTTACCTGATCCGCAGTCCCTCAATGTCCAGGTACCCTCATTCCCGCAATGTTATACATTGAAGGGGAGGTGTTCCCTACCTGTCTTCTGGGTTAAGGGGGATTCCGATGTCTTCCGTGTGAAGCTTGAGTCAGATCTGGAAGACAGCAGTATAGGTTATTTCGATGTAGTATAGGGCAAGTAAGATATATAGGGTAAATAAGAGATCCAGAGTGGGGGGGGGGAGAGAGAGAGTGTGTGGGGGGGAGAGAGAGAGTGTGGGGGGAGAGAGAGAGAGTGGGGGGGGAGAGAGAGAGTGGGGGGGGGAGAGTGAGAGAGTGGGGGGAGAGAGAGAGTGGGGGGGAGAGAGTGGGGGAGAGAGAGAGAGTGGGGGGGGAGAGAGAGAGAGTGGGGGGGAGAGTGAGAGAGTGGGGGGGGGAGAGAGAGAGAGTGGGGGGGAGAGAGAGAGAGTGGGGGGAGAGAGAGAGAGTGGGGGGGAGAGAGAGAGAGTGGGGGGGAGAGAGGGAGAGTGGGGGGGAGAGAGAGAGAATGGGGGGGAGAGAGAGAGAGTGGGGGGAGAGAGAGAGAGTGGGGGGGGAGAGAGAGAGTGGGGGGGGAGAGAGAGAGTGGGGGGGGAGAGAGAGAGTGGGGGGAGAGAGAGAGAGTGGGGGGGAAGAGAGTGGGGGGGGAGAGAGAGAGAGTGGGGGGGAGAGAGAGAGAGTGGGGGGGGGGGGAGAGAGAGAATGGGGGAAGAGAGAGTGGGGGAGAGAGAGAGAGAGTGGGGGGGGGAGAGAGAGAGAGTGGGGGGGAGAGAGAGAGAGTGGGGGGGAGAGAGAGAGAGTGGGGGATGGGGGAGAGAGAGAGGGGAGATAGAGAGTGGGGGGATAGAGAGAGAGTGGGGGGGGAGAGAGATAGTGGGGGGGAGAGAGAGTGGGGGGAGAGAGAGAGAGAGAGTGGGGGGAGAGAGAGTGGGGGGGGAGAGAGAGAGAGTGGGGGAGAGAGAGAGAGAGAGTGTGGGAGAGAGAGAGAGTGTGGGAGAGAGAGAGAGTGTGGGGGAGAAGTGTGGAGAGAGAGAGTGTGGGAGAGAGAGAGAGTGGGGGAGAGAGAGAGTGTGGGAGAGAGAGAGTGTGGGAGAGAGAGAGAGAGTGTGGGAGAGAGAGAGAGTGTGGGGGAGAGAGAGAGTGTGGGGGAGAGAGAGAGTGTGGGGGAGATAGAGAGAGTGTGGGGGAGAGAGAGAGTGTGGGGAGAGAGAGAGTGTGGGGGAGATAGAGAGAGTGTGGGGGAGAGAGAGAGTGTGGGGGAGAGAGAGAGTGTGGGGGAGAGAGAGAGTGTTGGAGGAGAGAGAGAGTGTGGGGAGAGAGAGAGAGTGTGGGGAGAGAGAAAGAGTGTGGGGGAGAGAGAGAGAGTGTGCGGGGGAGAGAGAGAGTGTGTGGGGGGAGAGAGAGAGTGTGGGGGGGAGAGAGAGTGTGGGGGGAGAGAGAGTGTGGGGGAGAGAGAGAGAGTGTGGGGGGGAGAGAGGGAGTGTGGGGGGGGAGAGAGTGGAGAGACACAGAGGTGGGAGACACAGAGGGGAGAAATGGTGGGTGACACACACAGATTGTGGGTGATACACAGAGAGAGAGGTTGGGTGACTGACTGGGGTGGGGTGACTGACTGGGGCGGGGGTGACTGACTGGGTGGGGTGACTGACTGGGGTGGGGGTGACTGATTGGGGCGGGGGTGACTGACTGGGGCGGGGGTGACGGGGTGACTGACTGACTGGGGTAACGGGTGACTGACTGGGTGACGGGGTGACTGATTGGGGTGACTGACTGGGGTGACTGACTGGGGTGACGGAGTGACTGACTGGGTTTGACAGGTGACTGGGTGGGGTGACGGGGTGACTGGGTGGGGTGCGGGGTGATTGGGGGGTGGGGTGGTGGGGGTGATTGGGGGGTGGGGTGGCGGGGTGATTGGGGGGTAGGGTGACGGGGTGATTGGGGGGTGGGGTGGCTGGACACTACTGGTATCCTACCCACACACACTCCCACACACACACTCTCCATGCATGCCCACACACTCTCCCATGCATGCACGCACACTCTCCCATACACACACACACACACACACACACACACACACACACACACACACACACACACACACACACACACACACACACACACACACACACACACACACACACACACACACACACACACCCATGCATGCATACACTCACACACACACACTCTCTCCCATGTATGCATATGTAACCCTGGTCTCCAGCAGCCCCTTGAGACCCCCCTCCCCTGGAGCAGCTCGAGCGCGGGTGCCGAACGACCCGACGGCGGCTTCCAAGGGTGGGGGCTGGAGCAGGGAGCAGCGCGGCTTCTCCTGCTGCGGCCGGTTGCCGGGGACGCGATCGGGCCGTTGCTAAGGCCGCGATCGCATCTCTAAGGTCCCGGCGGCCGCAGAGCAGGGCGCCGCCATTGCGGAGAGACTCGCGCATGCGCAGTGATCGCGAGAGGGCAGGAAGAGCCCCAGAGACAGGGCAGAGTCGCGCAAGAGTAGAGAAGGAGCAGGAAACAGTGAGGCGGCCATTAGTAGTTCGCGCAGGCGCAGGGAAGGCGCGCACGCGGCCCCAATGTAATTGCAGCCTCCACGGGACTACAACTCCATGAGGCTTAGGGGCAAGCACATCAGGTGCCTCCGTGTGGCCAATAGGGACAAGGATCTCCAGAGGGAGCAATCAGATACATTTCGCGCGCTGAGAGCGGCAGTTGGAGCTGGGG
The DNA here is from genome assembly GCF_040206685.1 of Ascaphus truei. Lineage (NCBI taxonomy): Eukaryota > Metazoa > Chordata > Amphibia > Anura > Ascaphidae > Ascaphus > Ascaphus truei. Next base: position 353,952,715 of record NC_134486.1, read on the forward strand.
AGCTGTGAGGGAAGGAAGGGTGCAGAGAGCATGTGCAGCTCCTGCATCGAGTAAGGTCCCCCACATCCCAAGTAAGGCCCCAACTCCCCACCAGGTTAGTGGGTAAGTGCTGAGGGATGGCCCAAGACAGGGACGCTGCCCTTAGTGCGTGTGTGTGTGCTGTCTTGTCAGGATCACGGCTGGCAGGGCTGTGAGGCCTGACAAGAAGGCATAGTGCTAGTGTGCAGCAAGTGGCTGTACGCGTTAAGAAGTTTGCAGTGCGTAGTGTAGTGTTAGTGTTTGGGTTCAGTGAGTGTCAGGACTGGGATGAGTTAGGGGAGTGGGGCAGGTTATTACCCCGCAGGCCCTAGAGTTTTCCCCAAGCCACCCCAGGTTGCGGTTCATCAGGGACAGGCCCTAGGTTAGGGTTCCTGTCGCTTTAGGGTTAGTTAGGGATAGACAGGGATAGCGGCGGTTGCTGTTCCCGTGATTCGGTTGCTGTTACCGTGAGACGGTGGTGTTCCCGTGAAGCGGTGGGACCCTCGTTGGGGTTCCTGGAGAAGTACCTGGATAGGATCAGACGGATGCATCGCACGTCTGACCCTTTTAGAAGAGTGTTGCAGGCCCGAGCATCGGAGTGCTCGGAAGGTATTCAATATATATGTGCACCAACAGGCCTAACACATTAATTAGTGACTGCGCAGTCACCCATGTTCTCTACTAGAGTGCGGGACATTGGGTGGGATTCTCGGGACACTGGGTGGGATCACCTAGTGTTGGGAAGCGTCCTGCGCGACGCAGTAAGTGTCTCCTCTAGAGAGGGACACAGGTTATGATGTTATGATATGTTTTCTTGCATGTTCAGTAAAGTCCCTAGTTAATATATATATCTGTGTGAGTATCGATTATTGTGATTGTCCTGCGAGGAACCACTCCCCCTCTGGTGGGAGCCATCGCAGGTGGAGGCGCTGCATCGTTGGAAGTAAGTACCCCTAGTATAATTGCCCCAGGTTCCCCGTGGCGGAAGCTCAGCCCTCCTGTGAGCCAACAGGTATAGCACCACACTGAGAAGTAGTCAGATACACCTACACACCCCAATCTCACTTAGGGTGGGGGTAAGAGGGCTACATTTGGAGGCGCTGCTGAGATACAGACCTGGGGTGCCCTGTTCCATTTTTTTCCCAAATTGTCCAAGTCTCAATTTTTTTGTCGCCATGTTTGTGAAGTCCGGGACACAAGGTCCTTGCCTGGGCTTTGAGGCAGTATATGGAGCCTGGCCGGGTAGTGGCAGTAGGAGGCCTTCCCGCAACTATGCCCGCGGTTGAGGTTCAGTACTCTATGCGTAAAATTCCAGGGTGGCCGCACGCATGTGTTTTAGATGAAGAACACGATTTCCACGGCCCCATGGAAAACAATACTTTTTGTAGCAACCCCACTGCGGATATATGCCTGGCAGAGGCACCGTACGCCTGTGTATGCCCGGGGGCCCGTCTGAGGGATACCCCCTAGTGTACGCAGACCTAGTAAAATGGCGTCTCCCGCCAACGCAGGAGAACGCACGTGCTGCTGACTGCAAGCCTGCACTAGATTGTGTTGAGGAAAACTGTCCGGGATTGGCGGAAAACCAGAAGGCTACCCCCTATCTATACAGAGAGCCCTAGTGTAATTACAGAGACTGTGATTAAAATGGAGTCTCTCTCTAGCAGTGAGTCACACCTAAGATGGCGGCTCCCGCCAAGTCGGGAGAGCACCAGGACTGTGCAAGAAATTGTTGCAGAGTATTGTCCGGGTTGGGCGCGAAAACCCGAACCCGCCCCTGCACTGTGAGTGACTCAGCACAGAGTCAGAACCACTCCTTTGCAGAAAAGGGCCCCTCCTTCAGATTCACCAGGGGGAGCAAGCCTTGTTATCTTCAACCATACAGTGATGCAGTAATAGACTCTTGGTTTTCTGAGGAGGATGATGAGATAGACTGTCAGGACATACACCCAATGTGTATGTGGCCTGGCGAGCGCCAGGAGAGAGATTCAGGAAAGTGCCCTCCTTGCTATCAGATTCCACCAGGGGAGCAAGCACTGTAACTTCAACCAAACGTGGATGAGACAGACTGTTCTAGGGAGGAGGAGCCTGACCTCTATATCACTATGAGTTGTGCTGAAGTTAAGTCTGTCTTCAGGGAGAAATTACTTAGGGATTCCCGCTACCAACAACCGGTTGTGGAGGGCCCGTGTGCCCGAGTGAACATTTCAGATCCGGTTCCTGAGCGGGACGAGGTTGAAGTCCCATCGGTGGTGATGCGCCTACCGGCGAACCACCCCAGCGATTATACAGAGGAATCACAGGGTAAGGTGTACATACCCCCACCTTCTTCTAGTGAATCCAGCGACCAGTCACTTGTGGTGATGCGCCTGCCGGCGGACCACTTTAGTGACAGCAATGAACACCCTATCTTGGCGGATGCAGAACCTGCTGTGGGCCCGTGTGCCCTAGAGGAGGTGTATCCCGATGTTGCGGACCCTGCCTGTGGGCCCGTGCGCCCTACAATGGTCAGTCCGACCTACTACCGAGGTACCATCGGTCCTAGAATGGGGACCAGTACCAAACGACGATGAGGGTGAGTCGACTGCCCCAGGGGGTGTCGGGGGTGAGCCTCCAGGTGACCGCGGAGCACGATGGCTCCTTAAGTCTGGTCACCCGGGTGAAGGGCTCCCCTCTACATCGCGTCCTGGCGGAGGTGTCCTCCGGGGGAGAATCCATCCCAAGCCAGTGGAGTGGTAAGGAACTCCCTAACTCCCCACAATCTTCGATGGAGGTGGCCGTGAAGAAGGTCAGAGTTGCGGCTTCTGAACAGAGTATGAGCCCGTGCGCTCCGACACAAGTGGGCCCAGGACTGGATCCAACGCTCCCGAGTTTTCAGCGCGTAAGTGGACTGCCCCAGAAGTGCCGGGGGCAGGTTCCAAGACAGCCGAGGTGGGAACTGACAGCATCCCCGAGGACCTGTTGGCCACCGTTAATCACCGCAGTGGTCGGTGTCTACTCTTTACCCCCTGCCCGGTGAAACAGAGACATTGTCCAGTGCTCGCTCCTCAGTGGAAGCCTCGCAAGTCCGTAGGGACAAGGACTGTGTAAAGGAAGATCCAGGGAGACTGGCCTCCTTTAAGCCCAAAAAGGAGCATGCCATTCGTCAAGTAGTGGACCGCAGAAAAGGTCCTGGCCTCCTGGTCTACCGCATCCCTGCCGCGGATGGCCGGGTAAAGGCCCGGTTAAGAGACACTGTGCTATTCCTTTCACCAGGGGGAGGAAGTAGTGCAGAACCGGTGACTGTCACCCCAGAGCGTGCTCTACAGGAGATTTTTCTGGGGGAGGCTCACGGACGCAAAAGTGAGGTACCCCCACATGATCAGTTAGGGGCACCCCACAAATGGTCTCAGCACGCTTCGGTTAATTGGTGTGAAGTGCAATGTAACCTGAGATGTAAATTCGACATGTGTTGTATATTCTGTGTACTGCATTTTCGTTATATAATGTTTGTGCCTGATTATACTTGCTATCCAAGCGAGGACGTTGGAGTTCCACCAGGGGGAGAGTGTAACCCTGGTCTCCAGCAGCCCCTTGAGACCCCCCTCCCTGGAGCAGCTCGAGCGCGGGTGCCGAACGACCCGACGGCTGCTTCCAAGGGTGGGGGCTGGAGCAGGGAGCAGCGCGGCTTCTCCTGCCTGCGGCCGTTTGCCGGGGACGCGATCGGGCTGTTGCTAAGGCCGCGATCGCATCTCTAAGGTCCCGGCGGCCGCAGAGCAGGGCGCCGCCATTGCGGAGAGACTCGCGCATGCGCAGTGATCGCGAGAGGGCAGGAAGAGCCCCAGAGACAGGGCAGAGTCGCGCGAGAGTAGAGAAGGAGCAGGAAACAGTGAGGCGGCCATTAGTAGTTCGCGCAGGCGCAGGGAAGGCGCGCACGTGGCCCCAATGTAATTGCAGCCTCCACGGACTACAACTCCCATGAGGCTTAGGGGCAAGCACATCAGGTGCCTCCGTGTGGCCAATAAGGGACAAGGATCTCCAGAGGGAGCAATAAGATACATTTCGCGCGCTGAGAGCGGCAGTTGGAGCTGGGGAGCTGTGAGGGAAGAAGGGTGCAGAGAGCATGTGCAGCTCCTGGATCGAGTAAGGTCCCCCACATCCCAAGTAAGGCCCCAACTCCCCACCAGGTTAGTGGGTAAGTGCTGAGGGACGGCCCAAGACAGGGACGCTGCCCTTAGTGCGTGTGTGTGTGCTGTCTTGTCAGGATCACGGCTGGCAGGGCTGTGAGGCCTGACAAGAAGGCATAGTGCTAGTGTGCAGCAAGTGGCTGTACGCGTTAAGAAGTTTGCAGTGCGTAGTGTAGTGTTAGTGTTAGGGTTCAGTGAGTGTCAGGACTGGGATGAGTTAGGGGAGTGGGGCAGGTATTACCCCGCAGGCCCTAGGAGTTTTCCCCAAGCCACCCAGGTTGCGGTTCATCAGGACAGGCCCTAGGTTAGGGTTCCTGTCGCTTTAGGGTTAGTTAGGGATAGACAGGGATAGCGGCGGTTGCTGTTCCCGTGATTCGGTTGCTGTTACCGTGAGACGGTGGTGTTCCCGTGAAGCGGTGGGACCCTCGTTGGGGTTCCTGGAGAAGTACCTGGATAGGATCAGACGGATGCATCGCACGTCTGACCCTTTTAGAAGAGTGTTGCAGGCCCGAGCATCGGAGTGCTGGGAAGATATTCAATATATATGTGCACCAACAGGCCTAACACATTAATTAGTGACTGCGCAGTCACCCATGTTCTCTACTAGAGTGCGGGACATTGGGTGGGGATTCTCGGGACACTGGGTGGGATCACCTAGTGTTGGGAAGTGTCCTGCGCGACGCAGTAAGTGTCTCCTCTAGAGAGGGACACAGGTTATGATGTTATGATATGTTTTCTTGCATGTTCAGTAAAGTCCCTAGTTAATATATATATCTGTGTGAGTATCGATTATTGTGATTGTCCTGCGAGGAACCACTCCCCCTCTGGTGGGAGCCATCGCAGGTGGAGGCGCTGCATCGTTGGAAGTAAGTACCCCTAGTATAATTGCCCCAGGTTCCCCGTGGCGGAAGCTCAGCCCTCCTGTGAGCCAACAGTATAGCACCACACTGAGAAGTAGTCAGATACACCTACACACCCCAATCTCACTTAGGGTGGGGGTAAGAGGGCTACACATATATACACACACACACACACATACACACACACACTCTCCCATGTATGCATGCATGCATGCATACACACACAACACACACACACACACTCTCCCATGCATGCATACACACACACTCTCCCATGTATGCATATACACACACACACACACACACACGACAGGGGGAAAAAGAGGAAAGGCCGCGCGACCGAGCACCACCACCACTGCCCCGCTTGCCCCCCCCGCGACCATCTCCTGCCCCGCGCGGGGATCAGGAAGTGGCGCGGAAAGCCGGGGTAAGCGGGGAACACTCCCAACCAGCCCCGCACGGGTATCGCGAGAAGGGGGGGACACCTCCATCCCGCCCGGGAAGCGGGGGGGGGGGGGGAAGAAGGGGGGACACCTCCGTCCCACGCGGGAAGCCGGGGTAAGCGGGGACATCCCCAACCAGCCCCACGTGGGGATCAGGAAGTGGCGCGGGAAGCCGGGGAGGGAGAAGGGGGGGCACCTCCATCCCGCGCGGGAAGCCGGGGTAAGCAGGGAACACCCCCAGTACCATCTCCCGGGGAACGGGGGAAGCGGGAAGTGGCGCAGGAAGCCGGGGGGGGGGGGGGGAGAAGGGGGGACACCTCTGTCCCGCGCGGGAAACCGGGGTAAGCGGGTGCCGGGGAGAGAAGGGGGAACACCCACGCTACCATCTCCGGGGGGAAGCGGGGAGTAAGGGTGAACTGCAGGAGGCAGGGAAGGAGCAGAGGGGATGGAGGATGGAGAGTACTTACTCTCGTACTCTCCAACAGATCCCCTGGCAGGAAAAAATGGCCGTTCGTTGGGGGCGGGCTCATATAGAGCCTGGCCGCACGCCACAAAGCCTGGGAGGGCGCGCCAATCAGCTGGCAAGTAGGGGGAGTTTTTTTTTTTGTTTGTTTCAGTGCGAGCGCGGAAAAACAGCAGCGCGAGCGGGGAAATTTAAAAAAACAAACACGTGTTTTCTGCATGGGCCAATATTTACTCGCCCGGGGATTAAATCCACCCGCCCCGGGCGTGTAAATGTATAGGATTGTCGAACACTATATATATATATATATCTTAAAAAAGGGTCATTTAGTTTAACCCTTTGGCCAAAGCATTATAAGCCTGCGAGCCACTTCAAGCATGACCATAATATTGCAGGTCCTAACACTAACTGATTAAAATGTTATTTACCTATATAATTACAGGAAGAATGATCTGCATTGGATCTGTCACAAACAGCTGCATGAAAAGACCTGTGCATATGGAAAGTGTGGAGTGGCGAGCTGAAAACCTGGGAGAAGAAGCCACTAACCTCCAAACAGCTGAGACCAGCTGGACAAAGTTAATAAACATACAGATACCCAATAAGCTCATATAAACTCCCAAATTACCACTATATATATATATATATATATATATGACAAACAAAAAAGAAAAAAGCAGCGCCTCTATTAAGCTGAATCTATAAAGTTCATAAACCAAATAATGTAATTAATGAAAAATAATAACTAATATGTACCATATAGTAAAAATTACATATATATAACCAAATCAATCAGGCTATAAACCAGGAAACAATATGATAATTGTATACATATAGATAATGACAAAAATAAATAAACAGAGAAACAAAAGGAATAAATGGATAATATAAAAGAAAAAAATTGTATAAAAACCAGTCCTCAAAAATAAGTCCAGTAATGGTGTTGGTTCCGGTGTGGAGGGTCTCCGGCAGCTCTCAGTGTGGTCAAACCAAGTCACAGTGAATCTAGGGGAAAAACAGGAAGAGAGAGCGCACGCCCATAGCGTAAAATAGTATTTTAATGAGGGGAGGGGGAGAGGGGGGATAAAAAATGCACTCACAGGTACAATAAAAACAAGCATTGTGTGATATAATCACCACCATCCGTTTGTGTCTGCAAGCGTCTTGGGGCAGTCCCAGTATTGCAGTATCAGGATCGTAGTCCCAACAGGTATCCAGGGCAGATAGTATTCAATACAACTGTATTAGAGTCCTGGAAGATGGCTCCGTGTAGTACAGGCTTCTGCAGCAGTTGCGCATGGATCCGTCCGTTCCAGCGCTCGGTGATGACGTCAGTGTCAATGCGTCTGACGTGATGACGCCTCCCTTTTGAAAAAGTTACCCGAGAGTGACGAAACGCGTCAGGAGCGTCATCACGTCAGACGCATTGACACTGACGTCATCACCGAGCGCTGGAACGGACGGATCCATGCGCAACTGCTGCAGAAGCCTGTACTACACGGAGCCATCTTCCAGGACTCTAATACAGTTGTATTGAATACTATCTGCCCTGGATACCTGTTGGGACTACGATCCTGATACTGCAATACTGGGACTGCCCCAAGACGCTGCAGACACAAACCGGATGGTGGTGATTATATCACACAATGCTTGTTTTTATTGTACCCTTGTGAGTGCATTTTTTATCCCCCCTCTCCCCCTCCCTCATTAAAATACTATTTTACGCTATGGGCGTGCGCTCTCTCTTCCTGTTTTTCCCATATATATATATATATACAGTCAGTGTCAAAAGTAAAAGGAGTGCTATTGAGCGTGGCACTGTATACAGTACTACAAAAAACAAAACACAATGAGAGCCCAGATCTACTTCAATATGACAAAAATACACAGTGAAATACATATACAGTTAAGTCCGGAAATAATTGGACACTGATACAAGTTCTGTTATTTCGGCTGTGTACCAAAATAAATTCAAGTTACAGTTAAATAATGAACATTACTGTAGCTTAAAGTTCAGTCTATCAGCTTTAATTTGAGGGTATTCACATCCAAATTGGTGAAGGGTTTAGAATTACATCTCTTTAATATGTAGCCCCCTCTTTTTCAAGGGACAAAAAGTAATTGGACAATTGACTCAAAAGCTGTTCATGGACAGGTGTGGGCTATTCCTTCGTTATTTTATCATCAATTAATCAGGTAAAAGGTCTGGAGTTGATTCCAGGTGTGGCATTCTCATTTGGAAGCTGTTGCTGTGAACCCACAACATGCGTCAAAGGTGCTCTCAATGCAAGTGAAACAGGACATCCTTAGGCTGCAAAAAAAAAAACATCAGAGAGATATCAGAAATATTAGGTGTGGCCAAATCAACAGTTTGGTACATTCTTAGAAAAAACAGAAAGCACTTGTGAGCTCTGCAACACAAAAAGGCCTGGACGTCCACGGAAGACAACAGTGGTGGATGATTGTAGGATCCTTTCCATTGTAAAGAAAAAACCCTTCACAAACATCCAGCCAAGTGAAGAACACTCTCCAGGAGGTAGGCATATCATTATCCAAGTCTACCATAAAGAGAAGGCCACACGAGCAAATACAGAGGGTTCACCACAATGTGCAAACCATTCATAAGCCTCAAGAATAGAAAAGCCAGATTAGATTTTGCCAAACAATATCTAAAAAGCCAGCACAGTTCTGGAAAAGCATTCTTTGGACAGATGAAACTAAGATCAACCTGTACCAAAATGATGGGAAGAAAAAAGTATGGAGAAGGCTTGGACGGCTCATGATCCGAAGCATACCACATCATCTGTAAAACATGGTGGAGGCAGTGTGATGGCATGGGCATGCATCGCTTACAATGGCACTGGGTCACTAGTGTTTATTGATAATGTGACAGAAGCAGCCGGATGAATTCTGAAGTGTATAAGTGTATAAGGATATATTGTCTGCTCAGATTAAGCCAAATTCAGCGAAGTTGATTGGACAGCACTTCACTTTACAGATGGACAATGACCCAAAACATACTGCGAAAGCAACCCAGAAATTTTTTTTAAGGCAAAGAAGTGGAATATTCTGCAATGACCGACTCAATCACCTGATCTCAACACCTGATTTCACTTGCTGAAGACAAAACTTAAGGCAGAACGACCCACGAACAAACAACAACTGAAGACAGCTGCAATAAAGCATCACAAAGGAGGAAACCCAGCATCACAAAGGAGGAAACCCAGCGTCCATGCATCCCAGACTTCAAGCAGTCATTGCCTACAAAGGATTCCCGATAAAGTATTAAAAATTATGATTGTGTTAATTTGTCCAATTACATTTGAGCCCTGAAATAAGGGGACTGTGTATGAACATGGTTGCAATTCCTAAACGTTTCATACGATATTTTTGTTCAACCCCTTGAATTAAAGCTGAAAGTCTGCACTCCTATTGCATCTCGGTTGTTTCATTTCAAATCTATAGTGGTGGCGTACAGAGCCAAAATTATGAAAATGGTGTCAGTGTCCAATAATTTCCGGACATAACTGTATATATAAATATATATATATATTGAAAAAAGGGTCATTTAGTTTAACCCTTTGGCCAAAGCATTATAAGCCTGCGAGCCACTTCAACCACGGTTACATTCAGGACTTTACCATCTGTGTTTGGAACTTTCGTGCACCTTTTGGACTGTCCAGATTTTATGATCATCCTGAGGAGGATATCTAGTGCGCCCTGTGTGGAGCCACCTACCTGGATCCAGTGCATCTGTGGACAACCCCCTGATGTGTGACGAGTGAAGTATTTTCCCAGACCGTTCCTGTTGGCAGTATTGGTAACTTATGTGTTGTCACAGGACATGCTTTTAAGATGGGGCTGTTGAGGTATATGTGTCAAGGGTGTGATCGGTTGACACGTTGAGGGGTGTGCGCGGTGGGTGAGGGGGCTCTGCATAGTACATGTGAGACTGATGCTAAGGTGGTAGAGTGAGGGGGGGAATGGGCAGTGTGGGGGGGGAGGGGTAGCCAAGTTTGTGAGAGGTGGGGACTAATGCTGGATGGGAGGGTGGGGTTGGGATTGGGGGGGGAGTATGGGGCGGAGGGGAGGGAGGGGGGGGGGGGTGGGTCAGGGGGGGGGAAGGGGTGGTTGGAGGGGGGGGAGCAGGGGGTTGGGGGGCAGGGGGAGAGGGGACGAAGGTTGTGAGTGGGAGGGGGAGGAGGGGGATGGAGGCGGGGAGGGGGTGGGGGTGGGGGAATCGGGCTGGGGGGCTTAGGTGGGGGCTTGGGGGGGCGGGGGGACGGGGGGGAAGGGAGGGGAGTAGGGTTGGGGGGGGAGTAGGGGAGGGGGGGGGCGGGGGGGAGGGGATGGGGTGGGGGGAGGGGGGGGGAGGGGTGAGGGAGTGGGGGGTGGGGGGTGGGGGGGGCAGAGTTTGACGGAAACATAAGACACGGGAGGAGGGGGGAGTGTGGGGGCGCTTTTTTTTGTATTTTTTCTCTTCTAAGACATTAGAGAGTCGACTGGTACTGTAGAGTGACGGAAAAAGAACGGCGAGCTGGAGGGGGAGAGGGTGGGGGTGGGAGGAACCAGGACAGAGGCGGGAGCTATTTTTATTTTTTGACCATTTCGAAAAGAATGTATCTTTTTTCTAATGTAACTCCCGAGAGGGGAGCGGAGGGGGATTGTGCCGACCATCTATTCCAGTCTCTTGTTTTTATTTCATTTTTTGTTATCTATTTATTTTTATTTACAAGGTGCTGTCATCACGTCGGTTTAAGTGCGTCTAACATTTCAGTAGGCCCACAGGTGTTACTCTCCTAGATTTAACTATTAAACATACTGTATCACTGCCATGTGCCAAGGTTTCAGAAATTTCAATTTTTTTTTTCCTGCAGCATTATCTTTATCTCACTCATCATTTTAATACAAGCATTTTGATTTCCTTTATAGTACCATAGATTCTTTAGATACCGGTAATTCTGTTAATATATTTTCTTCCTTACTGTTTGCCCTAATTTTTACTTTCAAATAGCACATACTGTATAATATATTAGATGTTGCAATAAGCTTTATTATCCTTTCCTCTAATAGTACTGTTTCTTGAATACTTGCTTCTTTGCACACAGGTACAGCAATGTCCAATGTCCTTTACCCCTCCACACTGTCACCCTCTATAAGGATTGCCACAGCCATAGTAGCCAAAGTAGGCTAATAGAACTGTTACTCTAAGCCAATATACCAATATTTAAAAATAAATGCATACTAATACATGGTTAGCTTGTCACTTGGGCTAATAATGATTTAACATAATCTATTACAAAGTAGATAAAACCTCTTTTGCATCCTGCTATACAATAACCATCTGTTGATTCAGTGAGTTTAGTTTAAAACTTGGCAGTGATGTTAGAGCTGTGCTGTGCTGTGCTGCGATGTTGGAGCTGCGCTGTTGACATTAACAGCATTTATATTTTAGTCATAGATACACCATTGTGTTTTTGACATACTCACAACAACATGTATAATTGGATACCTAGTGATACCATGTGCAAGAACAGCTGCTAATCATTGTTGTTAAGAGCAAGGCAATTTGATACTATATGCAGTGGCTCT